>NW_024962282.1:5585696-5740650 GCF_019238085.1 Lagopus leucura
TTGGATGGGGCCCTGATGGCTCTTTGCCCCCTGCCGTTCAGGCATCCTACAGCGCTCCTGCAGAAGGGATGTGCAAGCTTGTAGGAGGGAAATGGTGCACCCCCATGCTAAGGTGAGGCCTGTTACTTAGCAAGGGCCATGGAAATGTTATCTCTCATGGATGTAAGTGGCATGAGAGAAGCTCCCATGGGTCCAATTTGGGCACGCTGTCCCCAGTAGGATCCAGCCTACAAACAGACTGTAGCACACCCTGAGTCCTGGGCCTCTTTCAGCTTCTGGCACCAACAGCTGTATGGGAAGATGTGTGGATGGAGAGGCATTGGCTCAGTGACCTCAGATGAGACAGAACCCACAGCGTGTGGGGTTTCTGTCAGTCCCAATTCCCCCCAGACTGGCACCTTTTCTAAAAATCTCGTAGCCCTCGACTGCAGTGTTCCGCTTGTATGAGAAGAGAAATAATATAGACAAAAATCAAAGAAAAATGTTCGTAACATTTTCTGTTACACCCTGTTGCATAAGTTTGTTGAGTACCTTGTTGATGCTTTCCATGTAGTTTCCACACTACAACCTTGAGCTCCTGGTTCCTCATGCTGTAGATGAGAGGGTTCAGTGCTGGAGGCAACAGTGAGTACAGAACTGCCAAGACCAGGTCCAGAAGAAGAGATAGAGGCTTTGGGCTTTGGGCAAGCAATCATGTCAGTGACAACAGAAAGGGAGACAACAGCCAAGGTGAGGGAGATACATGGAAAAGGCTTTGTGCTGTCCCTGCTGAAAGGGCATCCTTGACACAATCCTTGAGATCTGCACATAAGACACCACAATGAAAACAAAATACCCAAATGCTGAAGAGGCAGTAAAAATAAGAAGCCACACTTCCCTGAGTTAAGCGTCTGTTCAGGAGAGCTTGAAGATCTGGAGGATTTCACAGAAGAACTGGCCCAGAGCATTGCCTTGGCAGATGGAGTGCTAACTTACATGAGCAGTGTGCAACGTGGCATTGAGAAACACCGAGCACCAGGCAGCTTCTGCCATGGCAGCACAAGCTCTGCTGTCCAGGAGCGTGCTGTAGTGCAGGGATTTGCAGATAGCAACATAGCAGTCCTAGGCCATAATGGTGAGAAGGGAATCCTCTGCACTGAATAAGACTTGGGCAGTGCATCCTTCATAGGAAATGACCCTGCTGTCCTGTATGGGAACTGTTAAGTCACAGGCAGAATCAGTGATGGAGTGCATGATGAAGGGGCATAGCCATCCCAGGGAGCACAGGTGGAAGCAATTCACTGGTGTAACAAGGGGAGAAGCCTGTCTCCTCCCTAACCTTATTTAAGGGTTGGCCATGGCAAGGGAAGGAGATTATCTCCTTTGGAGTGTTTGGTGAACCTCAGTCCTTGAAAAGGGGTAAGCAATTCCTTCTTTATTACCAGATTGTGACCTCTACCTTGCTTAGGTGATCTTAAACTGGTTTTTGCCTGTATTTCTGTATTTCTTAAACTGTATTTGCCACTGTCTTTCTCTATGTGTCCAAAAAGGAGTTGCTTATGATTTTGAGAGCAACATCAGAGATGCAGCCCATGTTGAGGATAAGGAGGAAGTACATGGGAGTGTGCAGGCAGTGGTTGCAGGCTGTGGCTGCGACAAAGGCTGTTGCTCAGGAGGGCAGCCAGGTGGATGTCCAGGAAGAACTAGAAGTTGAGGAGCTGCAGCTCCCTTGTGTCTGTAAATGCCAGGAGGAAGAACTCAATGATGGCACTTCTGTTGGTCATTGCTGCCTCTGTTCATAGAGATTGCCAGAGGAAGAAAATAAGAAAAAGATCAGACAAGCTTCTCTGAGGGCAAGACAAGGAAGCTGACCCACGAGGGCTCTTGGACACTGCAAAAATCCTAAGAAATGGTCTACAAGAGCTCTGGCTCTGGATCACGCAGCTTTGAGAGTAGAGGATGACAAGATGCTTCCAGACCTTCTGTCATGACAGAAACTGTGCTGGGTAGTAAGGGAGAAATTCATCAACTGGATGCAGTTGTATGGAGAGTCACCAAGATTGTTAAGGCTAGAAAACTTGTATTTCAGAAGAGACTGAGAGCACTGGGCTTTTCCTGTCTGGAGGGTAAAAGGTCTGCATGGAACACTCAGCAGCACTGCATCCTTCCCATGTGGAAAGTTAATATACATGATACAAAACATAAGGAGAAAAGGCAATGGGCTGCTATATGCTCATACGGAGAAATTTTTCTAGCACTGAAACTAAAGTTACTGAGTCAAAACTTCATTTTCCTTCTAAACCATTTTTTTTTTTTTTTTTTTTTTTTTGTGTTTTGCAGTTCCAAATTGAACCACTTTTGCTTGTTGTGTGTACCTAATGGAACAGTTCTAAAAAAAACCAAAAAACTAAAGACCTAATTTTTAGGTGAGTGATGCTATCGGAGAGAAAGTAAATCCCTGGTGATCAGTGGGTGCACTTCTAGGATCCAGATGGATGTTGTTTCTCTTTCTTACAACCCAAAGGAATCTAGGAAGATGTGTCACTTGCTACACTAAACGTAACTCATGGTAGTAATTTATATGGTAATTCCAGATGAGATAAATTAACACGCAGCACCTCTTCACTGGTAACTGGAACACAGTGGTGTGAATATCATCATGAATTCCATTCATATGAGACACTGAGAAACATAGTAAAACAAGTGACAAATAACTCCTTTTGGCTCATCTGTTCTCAGTCGTATAGAAGCTTCCTTCCTTCTTGAAAGGGACCAAAATCAGGCCTTAACATACACTAGCAAACACTTAAGCAGAAATAAAAAGCATGTGGTGCTTTAAATCACAGCATCACTTGGGAAGTTATTCAGGTGAAGTACAGTGGAAACAACACAAAAACTCACTGCAAGCAAATAATTACTGGTCATATACAGTGGTCTGTATTCCCAAGAAATCTGACTGTCATATTTCTGCTTTCTACATCCAATTAGCATGCCTATGTGACAGGAAAAAATGGTTTAACTGGAGCTCTAAGTAAGTAATGAGTTCAAACATAGCAGCAAAAGGATATTCATACAGATTGGTTTGTGTTGGAAGAGTCCTTTAAAGACGGGCAAGCACTGGCAAAATTGCTAGGCTGGATGCAAGACTGTCTCTTTGTCAATAAGGCTTTATAAATATGTGCTGGGGTGTATCTGTGGGGAATGCTCTTCTCTCGTTCTGGTGCCTGAAATCTCACCTACACATAATATGGTAAGAAGAAATTTGGCAGCAGCTCCTCTGCTGAACAAGATTCGCAAACTACATGTCTGTCCTGCAATGGTTTACAGATCTTCAGCAGGAATAAACGCAGTTGGTCTAGTTTTTCCTCCGTGCACTGCTGCCAGGACTCCACCGTACAACAGAGAGCTATTGCATCCACACCTATGGGAGGAACTGCAAGTGCAGCCTCCTAAATTGATGCAACGCCCCTTTCTCTGACTGAAAGCTCGACAGTCACCCCTTCTGCCGCTGAAGAGCCACTGGAGGGCGATGCTGCACGCCGAATTTGTGCTGCAGGGAGCTGTAAATGAATGCTTAACCACGACGCAATGTAGTGTAGGAATCCTAGAGCCGAGCTGGGCAGCAGGAAGTGTGTGTGCGTGTGTGTGTTGCGTGAGACCTTGTGAGTGGCAGAACAAGTGCAATGCTTTTAACGGCTATGTCTGACGTTCTGCTCGGTGCCAGGCACCAGAACCACCCGTGGCTGCCTGCTACCCGTGGAAAGGCAGCTGCCTTACAAGGAATGTGTGCACATACAGGCACCTTCAAGGAGAGGTCTGCATCCTGTCTGAAGCTTGTAAGGGTAGGATGCATTGGCCCGTCGAGGTGGCAGTCGTGCAGTGCCAGTGAGAGCAGCTCGCTCTCTCCACGTCTGGTCCCCAGGTGTGTCCCTGAGCCCACTGCAGGGATGCTCTTAGCTGCACTACTGTAAGTAGAAGCACAGGACAGCATGTCCTGTTTTCTGTTTAGTGAGATCACTTGTGATGCTGTTGGCATGAGGCCACAGACATTCTCTGTTTGCAAATATGATGCTACCAACTCCAGGATGTAATGCCTGTGATGCATACGTGCCGCTCTCGTGTACCATGTGGAAATGCAGTTTTCAAACTCCTCTGAACATCACTGCTTACTATCAGCTTCCTCAGCTGTGTGTGTCATGCAATTATTGAAATCAGTTTCAGTAATGATATGCTTCCCAAGGCCTAGGGAATTGTACACAAGTGCTTTATAAGACTCTGCATACACTGGCCAATGAAATATTTTGTGCAGTAATTGCAGCAATTCTGAAACGTTGCTCAGGCAATAAAAAAAAATAGGACTCAAGTCCCAGTGCCTGTACTTGAAATGTTGCTTGTAGAGAAGGTATAACTCAGCCTCGAGGTAAAATTCCAGTTTCCCAAGTAGTTTTCCTCACCTTGTAACGCCTGAAAGCAGTCTGGAAATAAGTGGGTGGTGGAAATCCCTCAGATGTCACGATCTCGTACATGCAAGCTGTTGGTTTTACTGTTGGTTATACACAGTACAGTAGAAACTTGTTATTGTGAATCTTATTCATGTGCAATGTTACACTCTCAACGACGTTCTCTCTTATAAAATTCAGAATTAGGAATTCCAAAATATTGACCTGTGTTTGCCAGGATCTGGGAATAAGGAATGGCCACCAGGGCTCTGCAGAACAGGAGCCCTGGGACAGTTCTGAATTGGCCTTATCTTCCCCCAAAAGCAATTCCCGGGTTAGGAAATTTGAGAGCTATTTGTCTAAATAATAATGAAGTCTAAACAGCTTTGGAACCAGCTCTGAACAGTGACGTGAAGCTAGCACTGCTTGACCTGTAGCTTTCCAATAAAAAGGATTAGACAAGAATCTCTTCACTTTTCTTGGATTTAACTAAGGCGTTGTGGAGATCCCTCTAGTTTCCACAGGACATTTTTCCTTTGAGGCAGTGTCTCACTGTCCCCTATGTTAGGAGCTTACAGCTGGGCATTATTAGCTGCTAATTCCAAGGAGAGAAAGCTTGGGGCTCTGATGTGCAGTGGAGCCAATTTAAGCACACTTAAACTCATGTGCTAAGCTGCATCACAGCTATTTGCCAGACACCAATTTTATAACTGCATCTACTGAGGCCTTATTAAAATCATCCCAAGTAGTTTCCCAGAGAGATAAACTATTTAATGATATTAAATAGTTTGCCTTGGGTCACAGGCTACAGAAAACTGAATGGAATTTACACTTGACTTGACAAAAATCAGAGTGATTATTTCTAATAGATGTAGTAATTTGTTTTGTGTTTCCTCTTAGCAATGAGACATTTCCTCTGGAAGAAATGTGGAGTTTGTTTGTTTGTTTTAAGTAGGAAATGTTTCAAGATTGCAGTTCAAAGACACAACTAAAATTCAGCACTGGTTCTCTTGGCATCATTATCATCATTCAGGAATTTTCAGTCATTCCCTTATAGTTACCAGCTTCACGTGCCTGTTTTGCACAGTTCTTCACTTCTGCCTCCCAGTAGAAACCATTCTTTTACATGAGAAATACATTAAACACCTGGAGACAAAACTTGACAATCCCATGCTGAACTTAGATGTCCATCACTGACAGTCTGTTGAACGGGTGGACTTACATTTAAAAAGAACTTCCACAGTAAGATAGTTGAAATGTGACAGTATACATTTTGGAGCAGATTCGGGCCTCACAATTGCCACAAACAAACAGGTCAAGTAGTCTTAAAATTCATGGGGTTTGCTCTGCAGCCTCATGACATAAGGTGTAATAGAAGACCAAGACTTGAATTTTCTCGATGGCTTCAGAAAGCCAAACAAAAACTCAGACTGAAAGCACTGTTGACAAGGGAAGTCACTCAACCTGGGCACACATCCACCTGCTTACCAGCCCAAGTGTCTCTCATTGTGTCCAGTGTGTTAACCTGCCCGCTTTGGTCTCCCTGCAGTAATGCCCTCAGACCACTTGCCTTCAGCAGCAGATTAACAGCGGCACCGAAACGTCCATGACTTCAAAACAGGAGGATCCTGGCATAGCTGTGGGTGGCAAAGGAAGGTGGTTATTGAAGCGGGTTGGGGAAGGAAGAGCTGCCTCCCCAGCCTGGTAGTTGTGCCCTGGTTCTCCTGTCTCTTTGATACGAGTGCTAAGTCCCAGCTCCTCAGGGTTGTCTCTTGATACAAGATACAGAATCACAAAATGTTGAGATTTGAGATGGGAAGGGACCTCTTGAGACCACACAGTCCTCTGTACCTGTTCAAATAGGGCCAGCCAGAGTTGATTGCCCAGGAGTGTGTCCAGAGAAGGGCAGCAAAGCTGTGCAGGGTCTGGAGCACAAAGTTGACGAGGAGTGGCTGTGACTATTCAGTCTGAATGGTGTGGACTGGCTCTTGGCCTGGATGTCATGAGCAGCAACACAGATAATGGTAGCAACAAGCAGAATGTGCTACAGAAACCTGAGGCTGATATTTGTTCCAGGCAGTAACACAGGGAGGTGTTCAGAGGCTGCAAAGAGGATGTCATCACCTGGCCTTGGCAGACTCATACAAGTTTGCAAGAGGACAATTTTCCTCTTAGGCTTATTGTCATCCCCACCCCAAGACTTCCTGAGAGTCCTTTGGTTTTACCCTAAGGCTCACCCTTAGTTCCACGCAGATATGTGGACATCCTTCCCACAAGCTAATACTGGGGGAATAATTACTTTCCCTATTATTTTCAGCTGATAAATCTTGTGTGTTTCAAGTTTGGTGTGATGGATGTAAGTGCAAAATTATAGATCATCTGGTTAAATTCCTCCCATTTTGCATTTGGCATCATTCTTTCTTTTTTAAAAAGCCAAGGACTTATTGTGCTGTAGCATCCAGTGGCAAGTTCAGCACAAAGCACTGCCAGCACTGAGATATAATCTGGGGCAGGTATGCCAAGTTTCTATGCCTTTATGTCAGCCAACCAACGTTTTCAAGCTGATTTCACTGTGAGGATAGAGGAGCTGCCTGTCTCCAACAGTGCAGAGGGAGCTTACTTCAGACAACATTAGTACATGTCACTGATAGATGGCACCTATTTAGGGTGTCTTCACACAAGGGAAGCTGTTTAGACAGTTTCTGTATTTCAGCATCTATTGTTAATATCATCAGATATATAACCGTGTAATATTTTGTAAATACCTGACATGAAATTTATTGCTGGTAATCTTCTGTTGTGTTGGACAATGTTATATCATTGCACTGTGCTCTATCTTCATGTGGTGACAAAAAGCTATCAGGCATATTCTGTTCAAATATGAACAGGCTTATAGGAAGATTCACTCTCAGATATATATTCTGTTCAAATATGAATGAAAATGTTCATATTTGAACAGAATATATATCTGAGAGTGAATCTTCCTATAAGCCTCAGCAACAGGCTGCCCTAGGTTACTCTAATTATGGATAAATGCGTTGATTTCTCACCCAAAGATACACCAGAAGTGAGTCCATCTGATCTTACCATTCTGAATTTCCTTAGTGGCCAAAAAAAACCCCACTTCTCAGGCACTGATCGTCTTTTAGAATAGACACAGTCGTACCCTAGAATCAGATGTACAACAGCAGTGAAGTTAACTTATTTCTGAGATCAGATACCTTACATCACCAGCACGGATGGAGAACAAAAATGCGCACCTTGTCCTTCAAACTGGGGGATCCAGGAGACAGAATAAAAGCAAACAGACCCTGCTGCTTTCTCACGTGCCCTGAAATGCTGACTGTATCAGCTATGGCCATGCTACTCTGCTGGCCTTTGACATCTGATTCTAACATTAAAAAGAAACTGCTCTTGCTTCTTGTGAGAGGGAACTTATTTTTTCTATGCCTTAAACGTTAGTGGTGAAAGACCTGTTTCCTATTTCTTCTTTGTGATGGAAAGTCAGATATTCCCTCATATACAACCCTTAATTCTGCCATAGCGCTGGGTTTCAACACAGGCACAGTTGCTTGTTTTCCAAATGGGGAAATAACCTCAATGTTCATTTCAGAAATTCTGGTGTGACGCAAGCAGAGTTGCTGCATAACTGCCCGTAGACCTTTCTAACAAGGACTGGGTTACTCCAGGCTTCCTTTAAAGACCTTTGGCCTCCTGGTGTCTGTACATACACTTAGAAGTTAAGCTGTTAGCCTGATGCAAGCCTTTTTGGAGTTTTGTTGTTGCTGCTTTTAATCCGTGCTGAGAATACGAGAATATTTTTATGAGAAATAGATGAGCATTACAGATCCATCCACGGAAAAGCAAAGGCTAGACAACAAGAAAGGCAAAGACTGACAAAGACCACAGTTGCTAACGTCTTTCTGCTTTGTAGCTCAAGGAGCAGAATGCTGCATGCCTTCAGAAGTCCTGCGTGTTTCTTAATGAGCAGTGGCACCGTTGCATAATGCTGGTTCACTTTTTCCAAGCACTGTTCCAAGGCTGCTGAACGTTTCCCACTTCAGCCTACATGATTGTTATTTGGACCCTACTGTATCCTACAACACAATTCCTTTTCCCTTGGAGTTTCATCCCAGTCATCTGAGGTTGGTCCATGTTGTCATTCACTCAGTGCTTCACAAGGTTCAATAAATAACCCCATCACGTCTCTATACTTATGAGCCTGGTCCTCCTGCCTTCTTTTTGGGGGTGCAAAGAAGAATGCTCTAAATGGCATCAGAAGCCACAACTATAATTGGAAAGCTCTGTGAATAGCAACACGCTTAAAAATACCTCATCTGTCTTGCAGACTAAGGGGACCTAAAGCACATGATGCAGACAGGGGTACCAATGAAACCAATGAAGAAATGAAGGTTAGGTAAACTAGTGAACTGGATCTAAACATCATCTGCATTTTAGGTATTGCCCATGTTGGATTTCAGCTCTGTTTCCATGCCTTGGCCTGCCAGCAGTCTGTAGGAAGGCAACCCCATGCATCCTGCAAACCCAGCTTATCTCAGGAGAATCTGCAGCCCTGCCACAGCTTCCACATGGATTCCTTCTCCTCTTTGTTACTCAGGGTGTAGGTGAGTGAATTCACGACTGGGCAGATGACAGTGAAGGCAATGCAGATCACACCAACATGCTGGTTGGAGGAGAAGCAAGAGAAGGAGAAGGTTGGGAAGCTGGACATGAGCTGGCACTGTCCCCACAGTCTTGTGAATAGCTGGAAATATACAGCCATGCTTTCCATTCTGTTGGAGTAATTTGAGAAGGGGTTTCAAGATTGTTTAAAAAATAAATAAATAAATAAATAAAATCATTTTGGGGGGTATATTTGTGATTCTGTTTTCAGTGGACATAAATAAATTACCTGTGAACTCTCAAATGTAGTACTGAGCTGCAATCAGGTTATTCAACTCAGAAAAAAAATCTGCTCATGTCTTTTTGCTTGCTTGTTTCTGGAGACCAAATTGTAGATGTCAGCACAGTGGATGGTGCATTTCAGCAGTGGATGTGGTGATAGATTTTGGTGCAGATTTTAAGGAGTGTGGCCTGAAGCAAAAGAAAATTTGCTGGCAAAAATGCATACATAATGATGGTGAGTACAACGAAAAACAGTGTTTTGTAGCTGAGAACATGCTTTATTAAACAGGGCTATTGTGCTCCTTGTACCTGTTGTAGTTTCCATGGAAATAAACAGAAGGCATTATTTTTACTGCAACAAATGTATATGCAGCCCAAAAAACAATTCTTATTCACTCAGTGTGGCTCAGGCAAGCCTAAAGATTGGCAAGACCTGCATCAGTGAATGCACAAAGCCTCCCATCCAAGAAGCTGTCAGTAGCCAGCCACAGCCATGTTTATTCATAACACTGGTGTAGTGAAGAGAATTGTCTGTAGCAATGCAACTGTCACAAGCCATCACTGTGACAAGGAAGAACTTGGTGGAGCCAAAGAAATGGCCAGTAAACAACTGAGCAATGCAACCCATAAGGTATGGTCTTCTTATCAAGAACATGGCATATATGAATTGAGAGCTATTATAGTAGAATAATTTACGTCTCTAAAAGACAAGTAGTTTCAGAAGTACATGGGAGAATGCAGCTGGTCTTTCTGGTGATGATAGGCATGTTTCCAGAATGGTAGTGGAATAGAAGGCTAGGAAGAACAAGAAGTACACTTCTGTTAGTGTCTTATTTTGTGTGAGTCACCACTCCGTTGTGTTGTTTTTGTTCTCCACAGATACCAAGCAGACAGGACCTGAAGCAATGAAAAGAGCTGCCAGCTGTGGCACTGGGTATGGAATGTTATCTGTACCCATTAATACTCATCACTAGTATTCTAAATATTAATCATATTTCCTTTCAGGGGGGAGGAGGCGAGCATTTTCCCTTTTAAATCAGTCCTTCACTTCAGGAGCAGCAGCAGCTATCCAACTCAAAATGTGTTATTGAAGTGTATCATAAAAAGCTCCAATTCTTGGCAATGCCAGGCCAAACATTCCCAGGTAAGCCAATAGTCACATACAGAAAGAGGAATGGAACTCACTCACCTGGTGAAGGGGCTCTCTGGCTGTGCAGCACTCCTTCACGGGAAGCAGCACAGGTCCAAGAGATGCCCTCCCTTCGGTAGCTGGCCTCATGTGAGCACAGGATGGCTCTGCGTGGGGCCAGCCCTTCTGGTCACTTGGGGACCACAGATGCAAACAGTGTGGCCCTGGGCCATCCACGGCCCTTCACCAGGTGCTCCATCACCACTTCCAGCTGTGACCAAACAGTTCTCCTACTTAAAGGCCTTTTTCCAGTTAATAAAATGGGCCTCACAAATGTCAAGTGACACAATACCTGTTTTTGAAGGTGGCACAGAACAAAATAACAACATTAGGAAACTTAACACGATTTATCAGTCTTCAAGAGTTCACCTGCTGCTGCTCCTCCAATGACCTCCTCTGACCACTTGAGGTGTTTTCATCTAAATAGCCCAGCTGCAAGTTACTGCTCAGATGTCAAGGGAGCAGTCCACCTCTCTGCCAATTTTAAAGACTGTGGTGGCTAAAATGAACAACCTGACTCTATCTGTATTTCTCCTTCTGCAAGAACCAACTTGAAGGAGCATCTGCAAGAACAACTTTCTATCACAAATGGGGAAATTGTAGCAGAAATAAGTAAATCACAAAGGAGAAGAACAAGGCTAGCAGGAATAATGAGGTCCTAGAGGCATATGAAGATTTTCAGAAGTCATCAGTGGACAAGGAGCTAAAAATCGTCCAGTGGATTGCTATTAGAGCAGTCTGTGGTGGGTGATATTGGAGTGATCATCCAGACTATGTTGCACTGTGCATGCGTTGGACTCCTGGCTTTTTTTGGGGGTGGGCTTTTAGTGCTGTTCAGGTAGAAAGATTTTATTTAGTGAATGTCTTCTGGAAGCATTTCTGATTCAAAGTTGATTTCTGATTCACAGTTGGCCATTTACAAGAATTTTATTCACCCTAACTTTTCCATCAAATGCTCCTGAAGTAAAGTGGTGTCTTCTTCATGACATGAGTTAAAATTTCTTATTTCTTACTAACTTACCATTGCATATTGACAGTACAAATAAGTGTCACAACTGTGCTGTGGACTGTTATCCCTTAGGCATCTGGTCTGTACAAATTTGTAAGGACAAAAAAAAAAGAAGCAAAGCGGGAAATCATTTCAGAATTTTAGAAAGGCTTGTGGTAAGTCCTCTCTTCTTAGCAAGTGTTTTTGCTCAGACAGTGCAAAACACACACAGGAGCTGCTGTTTAGCCCCTTAGATTCTTATAAGAGTCTTATCAGTGTGTAGAGGAGTCTAGTTCCATTTTCAGTGACACTTCCTGCAAGGTACAAACTTTTGTCCAAAAGGACCCGAAAGTGAAATATCCAGAGAAATCCTGGTGTCCGTCCCAAAGCATACGAAAAGAAATGTTTATTATAAGCCCTAGTTTGGGCTAGGAATACTTTGTAACCTTAAATCTTACTTATGTCATGTTAAGATGCTACGTTGTTATAGCTCATCACTTTGTGACAGCCTTGACTGGTCCTGTGCTGGTTTGGTCTTTCATCCTGACATTTCTTCTCTCCCCTCCTGTAGTAGTAGATTTGCCAGCTGTTCCTCTGCACAATATGCTTCTTCCCTTGCAGAGGTGTGCAAACGTGGCCCTGCTGGGGTAACAAGTATCTTGTCTATGGGAATAGCTTCCAAACTCCATTTTCCACTGCCATATTACGTTGTGTCTCCAATGCCTTCCTCGGTGGCTACTTCATTTGTAGTTCGTACTGCTGACGTGTCTTCCACTGGATCTGTGGCTCTGTATCTGTCTATACATTAAGATAAAGAATCTGACCTAGAGCTGAAGGGCAGAAGTGATGGTTGGAAGGATGGCATCAGAGGTACACGAGGTACAGCAGAAAAGACTTGTTGCACTGCAGAGGAAGAGAAAAAGCCTTCCTTCTGATTATCTGCCTCAGTAAATGACCCAGCTGGCACCCAGTATAAGGGTATTCATTGATAACCCATGGATTCAAGATCCCACAGTGTGATTCTTATAAAAAGATTGTGGGCAGTGGGATTGCTGTGAGCAGAAAGGGGCCTCCTTCAGTGTGACTCCTCCTAGCGGCAGATCACGGAGTTGCAGAATTGTAGGGATTGGAAGGGAGCTCTGTTGGTCACAGAGTCCAACTGCCCTGCTAAAGCATGTTCCTGAGTAGGTCACACAGGCCATATGGATCTGGGCTATGTCCAGAGGAAGAGACTCCACAGCCCCTGTGGGCAGCGTGTTCCAGCGCTGTCAGTGACCTCCATTCTCTATTCCCCAGCTGAATGACTGACAGAGGAGGTGGGATGTCTGCCTGGGAGAGCTCTAACAGATGGGATGTTCAACCTGGACGGCATTTTCAGTATTTTTGATAGTGTTTATTTATTTGCTGGTGTTTCAGTTGGTGCTCGGGAGCCCTAGGCTGGGGCCTCTGCTCATTGACAAGAGAACAGGAAGGAAATGTCAACTTGTCAGGAATTTACAATGTCCTTCAAATCAAAAGATGAACCTTCAGTGTGAGCTAACAACAAGCTTTTACATGAAAGTCATTTTGGGGGGTAATTCTTAGAAAATAAATTACGGTGAGAGTTGCTTGATTTTCTCTGATCCTTTGGAAACCACAGTTCTATACCCTTCCCTTTTCACTTCCCACTTTTCCACTCCACAGCTTTCTCATGGCACTTTTTACTCATTGCTTCTCATTAGGAATGAATTCCTTTGCACTGCTTGCATTCCCCACGCTCATCAGTTGGGTAGCCATATGAAAAGCACCGCCTGTGTGCATGGCATAATAAAGATGCATGATTCATCACTGATGTCATTAATGATAATGAATTCTATACCAGAAGTGCACGCAGGCTATGAAATATATGGGATTGCTATTAAGCTACAAAGTGATTGCTTTCCAATATATATTTTTTTTCCCTAGGTATTTAATCCTCCTTGAAGGAAACTTCATTTAGAGTAACTGTAAGTGTATTGAGACAGGAGTGCTCTGTGCTCCCTTTCTCCATCCTGGCCCTCCAGGATTTTGAAGGACTATGATTGTTGTGCTGAAGCAAGGCCAGTGTGCTCATCTCAGTCACAACCAGGACACAGAATGGATCATGCATTCTCTCATACCTTCTCTCACTTTAGACCAAGTGAATACAGTACGTGCCAAAATAGCATCTTCAAGAGTACTTGGAAATATTACTTGGAATGCTGATTTATTTTATAGTTACAAATAATCTTTGAATTGATGTTTAGAGGGGAAATTAAACTGCTCCAGGGAAAAAAAAAGTCTCTCTTATGTGTATACATCTTGAAAAAAATTGCAGTGTCATGGGCTAAATAATGGTGTCAGGGAAGCTGTTTGCCATGGAGAAAACAGCAAACAATTTGTTTAGTCATGTATGAGTTCAGTATTTATCTTGTGTTAAATCTCAGCAGTGCTACCTGGTGAGGAAGGAAGAATGAAGGGATCATTTCAAGGAGTCTGTTCCAGCACGGTGTGAAGTGTTTCACGGTGTGAAATGCTTTCTTATGCACTCTGGAGGATATTACCACATGTTCACACCTGCTGGATGAAACTTATCTGGATGGTTGTCAGTATAGAACTCCCTATGAGCAGGAAGGCTAAATTGGAGGCCTTCACAGCACCCTTTCTTTTTCCACTGCCCAGAAAGCAGTACATCTTCACAGTATTTAACCAAAAGTAGGCACTCTTAAAAGTAAATTATCAGTTATGTAGGATGCATTTTAGTTTGATGACGTTCTCAGGTCAACTGTTGTTAATATTCACCATTGCAAGTCTTGGCCAATGAATCCAACATCAGTTCTCCCTGATGTTGTGCAGGTGATCTCTGAGCAGAGAATGATGTGAAATTATACAGCTTATTCAAATTCTGTAGCACGTACTTAAAGTTACAGCATAACCAGAAACTCCTGTGTGGGCCAAAAACAACCACCATCAGAGATCAAGCATCCCCAGGAAACACTGAAATGGAGAAAACCCAAGATTACTCTCAAACCCACAAACAAGAGAGGAAGTGGGGAAAGTAAGGGACTTTTCTTGTGCCTACAGTTGTACTAACAGTAGGAGAAAAATATTCAAGAGGAGTAAAATTTGCATGGATACTTCTTTTTCTAGTGTATATCTAGGGGAAAAAAAAAGATCACTAAGAACAACATGAAATTGATTTCTAATCAAATTGTTATATCTCCCTTCCTGCTTCTCTCCTTCTCTCTTCTTTTAACTTCTCACTCACATGGGTTTTCTACAGAAAACAGGACAAAAACAGTGCAACAGGCTGCCCTGTATGCAGTGGAAAAGAAACAAATGGACTTCATCCAAGCCAGAGCAGAACTGGAAACAAACACCACCAGTCCCACTGGCAAAGCAATGAATGATTCAGAAGAGAGCGAGCAAAAGGAAAACTAACGAGGAAAACACTGTGTGTTCTGTTGAAATGTCTTGAGCGCTAAGAAGCATGAGATGAGGAAGAGATCGTGATGGTGAGCAGGGGGAAACTGTGAAACAAGAAACAGAAGGCATGAGGTTGGAGTCTGTGCAATCAGAAGTGCCTGAGGGGCGGTGAAGGACTGAGCCAAAAGACAGAGGTGGCAGGTAATACCGTGGAGTTTGAAGCTGCATGTGAGGAGTTGGTGACATCGGGAGCAGGTTTTGAGTGCTAAGGGCATCACTCCAGAGAGTCTGCCACTGTGGTTCTGAAGGTGTGGTGAGGCTATGGAGGTCGGATGGACCCTCCTCCAGGAGAGGCTGTGTGAAGCAGCAGGGACCAAACTAGAGGCTGGGGGTCAGAAGAGTGATGGGTGTGTTAATGAAAATGTGATGTTTGACAGTGTGCCCTTGGAGAATGACAAGCTGTGCAGGGGGAAGTTGTGAAATGAGCAGCAGGCGTTATAGAAGGTGACTGACAATTTCTCAACCTGTGTTCCCCAGAGCAGTAGTAAGGCGTTTGCTGCACGGACTGAAAGTGCAGTATTTTGAGGATTCAAATGGGAAATGAAGCACTGGTGCATAAGGCTAAGTATGATTTTGGACAGACAGTTCTTGCTTTCATAGTTTGTCAGACTCGATGGAGAAGGGAGAAGTGGTAAAAAAAAAATCATTTCCAAAGCCATGACAGTGACAGGTTCCGTGCAGAGGGAAAGGGGAAGAAGTTCATATCTAAGTGACCACACACAACTAACAAGATGTTTCCCCAAGAGAATGATTGGCTGGTTCTCAGCATGTTGAACAGACACGGCTTTTTAGGCAGTGTTCAAATAGCCCAGTGCTGCAGTGCAGACATGAGCAGTAACACGAGTGTTGTATCTGGACCACACGGCATAGAATTCAGGTTGTAATTTTCCCTGGCACCAGGGAATTTTCCCACCCCAGGTGGCTGCTGCAAACCAGTCACCGAAGTTCCAAAGAATCCACAAAAAGGTGAGAAATTCCTAAATTTCTCCTGTGCCCTTGTCTAAATTTGTCTTTGTCCTTGCGCTCTGTCTGATGCTTTTTATCATGCTTCTGGAGAAGTGGTAATGAGAAGGGAGGGGAAAAAAATGGCAGAGAGGAAATCAAATGTTTCCCCTCTTCTGCTGGTTAGAAACTGACTGTAGGTGTGTGATTGTCTTCGTTATTTTCACAATGGAATAAGCCTCATTCTGGGAACACCTTTCCATGAACAAGTGCTATCATATTGCTATAAATGCATCTCTGTAAAAGAAGAGGCTCTATTCAAAGACATTAGCAGCTTTCATCTTAGATGATCACTTGAGATTAGCAGAGAAAACACAAGTGCATAACTTTGTGTTCTTGGTCTTTGCGGTATCCTTCCTGACTGACATCTGCCACAAGACCTGCGTGCTGCTCAGCACGTAAACCACAGGCAGGATGCTTAATCCCAAGAAAGAAAAAGGTCACCTAGACTCTGCTAGCTGTTGTTTGATTCAGGCTTCCATTAACAAATTACACAGAATAGAATAGAGATGTGAGAACTGTAAGTGACTTTTTGGATGTTCTTTCCCACAGTCAAAGAAGGATGTCTTAATTGTCTTAAGGCTGCCCAGGGAGGTGGTGGAGTCTCCTTCTCTGGAGATGTTCAAGACCTGCCTGGATGCCGACCTGTGCGACCTGCTGTAGGGAACCTGCTTTGGCAGGGGGGTTGGACTCGAAGATCTCTGGAGGTCCCTTCCAACCCCTACGATTCTGTGATTCTGTGAATTTCCATAACAGCAGAGTGCAAAATTACTGATGTTTTTTCATCTGGAGATAGAAAGGAAATCCACGATGTTAGGAGGCCACATCTTTTCCATTTGCATGCTATGGATGACCGGGGAGGGGGCAGCTTTGGTAGTGCTGCTGGTCAGGCAGTTTGTGCCCTCTCCAGGTAAGGAAAGCAGATTTCTTTCTCAGGGGTGTTCCACACGGGGCTGACAGACCTGCTGCAAAACGCACTGTGCTAAAACAGAGGTTCTGTGCTTTAGATTGTGCTTTTTGTTTTCCACAACCCCTTTCAGTACATACTTAAACTCTTTCTTCAGAGACCATGGATCTCTGAAGTCCTCCCACTGGAAGCACAGGATGTCGTACACATAGATGAGGATGGCAATATCCAGCGTCCTGCAGAAGAATACTGTGCAGTGCCTGCTTCCCTGCTTCCAGAAAGCACTAAAGGTTTAAAATCCTGCAAGCTGTGGCAAAGATCAGCCCCCTTTGGCTGTCTTGTGCACACACTGAGCCCCTCATTGAAGGTGGCACTCTGCGTTTGCTGTCAGCAAAGATAGGCAGCTGACTGCATGACTCCCCAAGACACCTATCTTGAGACTACATACATGACTCCTGGAGGTGTTTATCAACCTCAATTAATTCAAATGGAAAATTTAGGGGTTGTTTTAAATGAGATATTTGTATTTCTAATAGAGAATGCTAGTGTAATGGCCCCAGCAGAAATCCCAACCAAGCATTGCTGGTGTTTGTGCCTGCTACAGAATAATGCAGCGAGATTGTGTCCACTACCCAGGCCATCAGCTGGGTGAAGAATCCTTCTGCAGCATGCATTTATCTCACCTCTGTCCTCCACACAGTACTGAAGGCAATGTGTCTGGAGTGGTAAGATGAAACGAAAATGATTTTGTTCATCAATCACACTTTGCCTGTGTAGGTAGTGTGCAAGGTGGCATTTTACAAAGAGGGAAGAGGCCATTTGTGACAGTCCAATGATTCACTTTTTCCCGAACCTCGCCACTTTGACTTGTTCCTCTCTTGCTGCTGTCTTTCAATGCACTTCTCCACCTTCCTGTGTCTGATTTAAGAGCTGGTGGAGATAAAGAAAAAAAGCTGCAATATTTGGGTTGGGGGTTGGTTGGTTTGGTTTGTTGGTTTTGGTGCTTTTGGTGTTTTGCAAGATTTTCATTCAGATCCCAGTATCATGGGGGAAGGAGTAGGGTGAACAGCCCCAAGGAATGGGGTGAAATAAATTGTTAAGCCATAATCTCAATTTGAGCTGGCACAGAAAACCTACGACCTCCTGGGATGCATCAAAATCAGCATGCCCTGCAGGGGGAGGGATTCTCCCTCTCTGCTCTGCTGCCAGGGCACTGTGTTCAGCACTGGGCCCTCAGCTGGACCAAGGTCTTGGGCCAAGTCCAGAGGAGGGCCACGAGGATGCTCAGAGTGCTGGAGCACCTATCCTATGGAGACAGGCTGAGGAAGAGCAGGGCTTGTTCAACCTGAAGAGAAGACTCCGGGGAGACCTTGCTGCTGCCTTCCAGTACTTCAGAGTAGCTTATAAGCAGGAGAAGGACTGACTTTTCACATGGGCAGATGGTGACAGAACAAAGGGGAATTGTTCTAAACTAAAAGATAGGAAATTTATGTTAGATGTGAGAAATCCTTAGCACAGAGGGTGGTGAGGCCCTGGCACAGAATGCACAGAGAGATTGTGTATGCCCCATCCCTGGAGGTGCCCAAGGCCAGGCTGGATGGTGCCCTGCACAGCCTAAGCTGGTGGGGTGCAGCCAGCCCATGGGCAGGGGTTGCGGCTGGGGGGGCTTTGAGGTCCCTTCCAACCCAACCATTCTGTGGTTCTGTGATTCTACGAATTCCTGTGAGTGTCACAGTGTCCTGTGAGGGTCAGGTGCTTTGTCCCATGTATGGTTCTTACCATTTCTCTAAGAAAATTAAAGGCTGACTCTGTCAGGCCGAACTGCTGATTGTTGATACCCACAGCCCAAGGGATCAAACCTGTTACAATGAACTACACCTTGTTAAAATCAAAATCAGTCATCTACAATATAGTAGTCTCTACCATGTTTTCTGTGCATTATGCATAGGGCAAACCTCAATGAGCTGTAACACTGCTTAAAGTTGTATATAGACTGCCTGCAACTTTTACACGCTTCTGACAAAACTTATCTCACCTAATCCTACCAGCATGATGCTAAGACACTTGTGCCATATTTGTGAACACTGGGTTCTTCTTTTACTCAGGCAACAAAAAGAGGTACTTTTCAGGCACGATTAACCTGAGATGCTCTTGCTCTTTTTAAAAATGCATGTTTTCCACTGTAAAAAGGCCTCAGAAGTGAATTAAAACAAAGGAGTGACAAACATGTGGTTTAAATTTTCCTACGTGCTGTATAGAATTTGGCCAGAAATACAACATTTTGAGAAGTAAAACTCTGCCCTCTCTCCCTCTGCCATCTAGCTCTGGCTACAGAGAACTGGGATGAATCCAGAAACACCATTGGGTTATCATGAGGGAAACTCACGAGTTACCACCTCTTTCCTCTCTGCCCGCAGGTGTGTGCAAAGTCACCCAACATGAGTACTTTGACTCCACCATTCTTCCTCCCAGACACAGACAACCAGGTCCAAGGAGCTAATCACAGCAGCGCTGCAGGAAAGCCAGAGCCATCATATGCCGTTCTCAAGTTCATGGAGAGCTTCTGCCTCATCAGTGCCACCTGTGGGATGGTGGGAAATGGCGTGGTTCTATGGTACCTTGGCTTCTGCATCCGCAGAAACCACTTCACTGTCTACATCCTAAACCTGGCTGCCGCTGACTTTGGCTATCTCCTCTGCATCGCCATCGAGAGCATCCAGTATCTGATGCAGTTCAACGTAGGAGTGCAGTTTGGGATATTCCTCTTCCTGGATCTTTTCATGTACGGGACCGGCTTGTATCTCCTGACAGCCATCAGCATCGAAAGGTGCCTCTCCGTCCTCTGCCCAATCTGGTGCCGAAGCCACCGCCCAAAGCACTTGTCTGCCATCATCTCCGGCTCGCTCTGGGGCCTTTCTCTTCTACTGAACACGGCTGGCTATATTCTGTGCTCCATCCGCCCCTCCGGCAGCTGCTGGATGCTGCTCATTGCCATTGGCGTCTTGGATTTCCTGGTCTGCACACCCCTCATGGTGTTCTTCAGCCTGACCCTCTTCCTCAGAGTCAAGTGCAGCTCCCAGAACTTCCGAACAGGACGGCTCTTCACCGTCATCATGCTCACCGTGCTCTTCTTCCTCATTTTTGCCGTGCCTCTCAGCGTCCTCATCCTCTTTGACTTCTTGGGCTACAAATTCCTCTATTCCCCCGAGATCGGCTTTGTGCTGTCCTGTGTGAACAGCACTCTCAACCCTGTCATTTACTTCCTTGTGGGGAGCTACAGGGACCGGAGGATCAAGTTCACCCTCAGGCTGGCGTTCCAGAGGGCCTTTGAAGATTCGGCAGATGACAAAGAGGAACGGGATACCCGAGACACAATAACTATGTCCTCCTAACACCCTTCTGTGCCCACTCAGCACTAGTGCTCTGGAGATGAGAGGTGATTGCTCACAGGGCTGAAGAACTCTGAGGTACTGCTGGAGGTCCGTCCCACCCAACCTTAGCAGTCCCCGTTCTGAACACCTGCCCTCTCACTAGTTACTTGAGGCTCTGCCCACATTAGGACTGCATTTCTTCTCAGCAGCTATTAAATGATAAGGCAAAATGCCTTGGTGGCTGCGTCTCATCACAGGAATCCTGCTCAGTTTACCACTCAATATTAAGTTCTGTTTTTCAGAGCATTAATATTCAGTCACTTTTTTTTACACAGATCTCTGAAGATGAGGGCGGATCTATGACCTTCCTGTTGAAATCAGATAAGAGATTCCCAGAAGAGAGTCCAGCTCCATTAATTTTAACTATTTGCACATCAGCAACATATGCAATCTTTGTGGCTTGTACAGTGAATTATTCTTTGCTTTCTAATGTGAGCATTTCAAATAGTGAAATGCTTCATGTTCTGGAAGTCTCTGTTAATTAGTTAATAGTTATTAGTTAATAGGAGCGTTTCACACTGTGGGTGTAATGTAGTAGAAAAGAGCTCCATCCCCTTCCAATTTGCCTTGCAACTCCATGCACTGTGTTGCATGCACTGTTTTCTTGCATTTCAAGTAAATACAGAGTCAGAGTTGTGTATCATTTTAGCTTTCTCCAACACAGCACAAAAGTACCTGCATTTAACTGCAGCAAGAATTTGTTATTTCTTCCCTTCCCAGACGATAAGAACATGGCATCCAACACATCTTGACTTACTGGAAGAAATAAGTTCAAAGAAAAGAAAAAGAATAATAAAACAGAAAAGGGAAGATAAGTACATATCAGAAATTTGCAAGAAATTCTTTTCAGCCCCAATGACTGGACACATAAGATGTGATTGTTTGAAATGTTAGACTATTACTCCACACAAGATTTGCTCTTTTAACCTAACTCAATAGAATAAGATAATACAAGACATTTTCTATGAGAAAGCTTGCTGATTTCCTCTTCGTACTCTCATCTGCAATTAGTTTCTTAAGGGAAGCTGCATTCTTCTACTGTCTATTCCCTTTTCTCTGTTCATTTGCCTTTTTTTTAAATACTGAAAAAATACCACTTAAAAACAGTGGTCACCCCAGCATCTGTGGTTGCTTTTTACTTCCTCTTTACAGTTTTTGAAAGCCGAAAAATTGAGTCTCATTTCTATTATTATTTAATTTTTAATGAGATTTTTCTGCATCATACACACGGTTGATTCAGACCAGGCCTATGTCATCAGTTGTTTTTTAGTGAGATTTTCTTTGCTTCTGGCTTCTACTGATGGGGGGAAGAGACCGTCCATTTATCTGAAAGCATGTTAAAATGTATTCTTTTTAATATCTGTAATGATTTTATCACTGGGAGAGAAGAGGCTCAGCTCATTTCCTTTATTATTAAAAATGTTTCAAGGCTTTTTTTTTTTTTTTTTTTAATGGAAAACAAGCTCTATTAAAAACTAAATGTTTATCTTCTCAGAAGAAGCCATCAACTGATGAAAACCTATGGAACGTACGCTGTGAAAAACTTTCCATCCTGGTTGTCCCTACATGTACCCATCATGAAGACAAGCGCCGTTCAGAGCAAACACACCTTCTGGCTTTTCCCTTGGATGTTTAAAAGGTGACACTTGTATGTAAATGACAACTGCAGGCACCCATGCGTGGTGTGAGACAGGCATTCTCAGAGGTGGCATCTGCAGATATTTGCAGTGCTTTCTTGTGGTCCAGAAGTCAGCAATGAAATGGACATCCTTGGCAGGATTTTCCACCCTGAACTAGCACAGTGGAAAGCATAACAGTGCCACAGGAAGGAAGGGGAAGCAGGCAGGGAGAAGGCTGTGTTGTCCTGTTGGAAGGAGGAGAGTCAGAATCAGCTAACTGGGAGTGGGAGGAGAGGCAATACCTCTAGACAGTTTTCTTTTGCACTATTTAGGGGTTTCATAAGCTCACAGCTAAGTGATGTCTCACAACCCACAGAGCAACTTGGGATCAGATGAAGAGGAGAGCAGGGGAGGTAAAACAGCGCAAACAGGCTTGCTGGTGAGAACATTTCAAAAACCCCACCTCAGGCCCTATAAGTTGAATGCTTTAAAAGCTTGACATGGTCACTCAGCCCTACCCAGACTGGAGACAGCATTTCAAAGTGTCTGCAGGCAAGAAGTCATGTATAAAAGAATTGTCAGCTTGACACCAAACTCTGCTTGATTTTAACTAATAGAGATGACAAAGTCAAGTAATGACATCACAAAATGTGGGTCAGATCTGCTCAAAGGCAATTCTGGAATGTGAAAGAGGAGGAAGACCATTGCTTCCTCGTAGTATGGCACCTGGAGGGTGACCTGTCCCTCTGGGGCCAACACCTATCCATCCCACAACTTGCACAGACACGTTGTTAGAACTCTCTCTTCTTCACCCCATCGGGATGAGCCATTGGTTTTTGTGGGGTGCAGTGGAATTACTGGGTCAAACCCTGAACCAGTGGTTGAGCACCAGGTGAAAAGGCCTGGCTAAGCCAGGGAGCTCAGGTGCAAACAATGCACCTGAGTGACTGGGGGACTGAGAGCCTGGATCCACCCCTCCTCACCTTCATTTAAGGGCTGGCAGTGGAGGGAGTAGCATCTCTCTGCACAGAGATTGTATTTCTCTTGAGCTATCACTGGTTGTTGGAAGGGGACCTGTTATTGCTCTGTGGTGCCTGTGTCTCATTTGAAGGCACTGTCATCACCTTCTTTTGCTGTACATAGTGTCAGTGACAGTATGTGGGGTGGGACGCTGCACTGGAAGTGCATTTTGGAGGAGAAGTTGGGAAAATGTATACTTTCTCTTAGATAATCTAATCCCTGTCAAATCTGATTTCAGAAGAAAGACAAAATGAAACAAATTCCATTCCTCTGAGAATTTCTTCTATCTCTTCTTGGCTGCTTGTTTATACATCCCTAGCTTAAGAGCATTTGGCCCTAGTACAAGTGCATAAAAAGCCTTCCAAAGATTCAAGATGTATACCAGCACAGCGCTAGTGATGGAATTTCTGGGAGGTGATTTGCTCCCCGCCTGATCTAAGAGCAACCAGAGCAGAAATGTGGCTTTGCCTCATGACATAGAAGAACCCCTTTCTCAGTTGCTGCTGACTTCACCCCATCCTATTCCACGCAGTAAACACATTCCTTCCTGTCAGAACCTGCTCTGCTGTGCTGGTACTAAAGAACACACATTGAAACCTGAAGATAGGAACATCTTCACCTTCCCAAAAATCCAATGGGATAAATTAGAAACTAAGTGAAAGACAGCCTGAAGCAAATTACAGATGCCAGATTCTTTGAGAGCTCAATTCAGCTGCGCAGGTGAGCACTTGAGGGCTAAGTTGACCAATTCCTCACCATCTACATGGCACCATCTACATCACCATCTGGTGCTCTGTCTCCCTGTTGTACCATTTTCTGTCCCCTCTCATAGGCATACATGCACGCAGTCACTGTGCAGCCACGCCTGCCCATCTCCTATCATTCTAAGTAGCAACATTCCACTTACTTTTCTTTTTCTGTTAGGTTGTTTTATTCATTTTCCTCTGCACTTATTCCACACTTGGCTGATTCACATCTCTCCAAATTCTTGCATGATTTTGTCCTCTCCTCAGCATCTTATGTCATGCTAGCTGTTAAGTATATGCCCCTCAAACGCCAGCTGTCCAAGGCCATGAAGCCTGGGAATGACCAACATGCCCAGCTTCTTCATGCCCTCTTCTTAGATGAGTCTGCTGCCTTCCTGAGGGTCAGATGAGGAACATCACCAGGAAACTACCTAGCCTGGTAAAGCCAGCAGACCACGTCCCCTTACTGCTTTTCCATATAGGGAGAGATGTGGATCAAGGGCTATCAAAAGGGACTTCATGGCCTTGGAATGACAGCTGAAGGAGTTTAATGCGTAGATCATCCATTCTTCTCTGCCTCCTGTGTTGGGTAAGGAAATGGAAACCAATTGAAGGATCTTATCTTTAAATTCCTGGTTTCATGGCTGGTGCCATCATAAGAACTCTGGTATTATTGATAACCAAATGGCCTATGTGGCACCAGGAATGCTCAACATTGCACAACATGTGGGAGAGGAAATAACATGTAAATGACTGTCAAAGGCAGCACTAAGGATAAGGCAAATCGTAATGAGAAGACACAAAGGGAAGAATGAAAACAAGAGATGGAGACTGAGCCAGGTGAATTATTTTTTTATATTAGATACAGGAAAAACCTTCAAGTCACTGTGGGGTGAAAAATGTCAGAAAAGTGAATTTTCTTCTATAGCAGCTGATTCCAGCTGTGTTAGTCTAGTATTTAATAGCTGTTCTTGCTCTCTGGAGTGAATAATACAAGGTCCAGAGATACTTTCTCTTTATACCTAGATCCAATTAGGCAGATATAGATGCTCCCAGAGAACCACAAACACTTATTTATTGACCAAAGGGAACAAGAATTTATTATACTGGGATGAGGGGATGGGGATCCTCCATCTGCTTGCAAGGGTTCAACATCTCCAGGCCCTGCTGCTCCTATCCGACCCCTGCCTGGGCATTTCTGCTCTCCAGTACATGGCATCTGCATCACTGGAAGTCTTTGTAGGAGCCTGAGATGGTGGCCACAAAGCTGTGTGTGTCACCATAGACAGATGTTGGGTAAAAATTACTGCAAATAGAAGTTAAGTAGGTGGAAAAGCCCTGAGCACCCACCACATGATGCCTGACAAGTTATTGTGGTGGTGGCATCGGTATAGACTTAGAAGAGCACAGAAAAACATCACTCCACACTGCTTTCAGGAGATACACGCTGCTAAAGGGACAAAAGAGAAGCGTGAGATGAACTGTAGTGAAAATCAAATCTGGGAAGTTCAAACAAACAAAAAATCTCGCACTACAAATGGAAAGCAAAACAAAAGAGCATCGGATCAAAGGCAGCGATGGCCAGAGTCAGGATACAGACAGTGAAGGTGCTGTTCTTTGCATGAAAGATCAGGAGCCACACAGCCATCAAATGCATCACCAAGCCACAGAGCCAAGCACCCCACCTGAACAGAGACAAGTCAACCAGCAAAGCTTGTCATTCATCAGAAGAGCTGCTCCCTACCCCTGTCCCTCACAGCATCCAAGGAATCAGTGAAAAGAGAGGAGTCTGTTGAGGTGGTCTCTGCCATGGGGAAGCTGCTGCTCTCGTTGGCTGTTCCATCCCATTCCCACTGCCTCCTATGAGAAACAAGGAAGAAAAGACAGATGAGGGGTATTGGTGGTCCCAACACTTGCCATCTCTGCCCACAGCTCCTCAGTATCACTCCTTCCGTTTTCTTTCCCCTACCCACAGCTTTGCCTTGCTGGGTTCTACTGCCTGTACCTGGTGCTGGACCAGGAGATCCCCCACACTGAGAACAGCAGCACGTGGATGTATGACAGCATCAGGGTTTCACCCACTGCCTCTTATCAAATGGCCCAGGCAGGTCACTTCACAGATTGCATCTGAAGGTTGGAAAGGGCTGAAAATGGGGTTTTACCTATTAGAGATTCTTGTCTCACCAAATCTTATTCATCTGTACCATGGGTACAATTCACTGGGGTTTTTTTCTCCTTTCACATGCTCTCTTTCTCCCTCTCTTCTTCCTCATCTCTCTCTCTCCTTCTCTCTCCCTCCCTTCCATCCCCTAAATTGTTATCCCATGTCTTCTTCTCTACCCCGCTTCTCTACCCTTGTTTCCCACTCTGATCCATTGATTTGCCCATTTGTGCAATCCTTTTCGAAGAACCCTTCCTTGCTTGAATAGCAGAGATGTCCTGCGATCCCCCAGGGATTACATGCCATACTCTCCCTCAGCGGATTATCGCAAAGACCATGAAACTCACTTGCTGACCACAAGGAATCAGAGTTTATTCACAGGACCAGGGCAAGAAGAGTCATTCCCTCGGGGAACACAGCCCATACACAGCAGAGCCTGGCTGGGCAGCACTGGCAGCACCGTGCCACACACCCTCCCATCAAGCTCCAGCTGTGTCACCCCAGCAGCCCACAGACTGCCAGTGAGGCTCTGCATCTCCAGGCCTCCTCACCAGCAGTGTTTCACACCATGGTCTCAGCCACTCTGTCCTCAGGTGCAGGGCTCCCCTCCTCGCTGGTCGCTTTCTCTTCAAACACTCTGCACAGGGCAGCGGTCACTGAGCACGGGGAGCAACGCTGCCAGCAGCGCCCCACCAGGAAGTAAATGACAGGATTGATGCTGCTGTTCAGCATCGCCAGCAGCAGAGAGGTGCCTTTGGGAAACAATTGCAGTCTATCTGCAAGGTTCCACACTGAAAGGAATAATGAAAACGAAGAAAAAGATCACGTTGGTCAGGACAGCAGTATAGAGTTTCCCTGGGTGCCGTCTCCGAAAATTGCACTGGAGTTTGATGAACAGGGACAGGTTGGAAATCAACATCATCAATGAAAAAGCCACACATATTGCAACAGATACAGCTCCAAACGTTTTCACATGTTCTTCACCAAAGTTAAAGCCAAGATACGTGAAGGAAACCAAAGACCCAGTGAAAGACCACAGCAGCCCACTCACGATGCCTGCCAAGTGCTTTGGCTGATGGCATTGATACCAAATGGGGAAGAGGTCAGAGACACACCGCTCCACACTGATGGCAGTAAGGAGACCCAGGCTGCCGAGATCAAAGTGGCATGAAAATCCAACTGCAATGTAAATTTTCATATAGGAAAAAAATGTTGTAAAAGAGAGAACAGATGGTTAAGCTCAAAGGTAACAACACGAAGAGAGCAAAGAGGAGGAGCAGAGAGAAGTCAGCAATGGCCAGGTTTAGGGTGTAAACAGTGGGTTCTTCTTCACGTGAAAGAACAGGAGTCGCATGACTATCGTGTTATCCACAAGTCCACAGAAAGAGATCTCCATACAGACACCTAAATTGACCTTATATTCATAATTCAGCGTGAAGCATTCTGACATGGTGTTTTCACAAGAGTCTGTGTACCCAGAAATGGTGTAGTTCAGCACAAAGTGTGCTGAGGTGGTCTCTGCCGTGGTGAAGCTCCTGCTCTGGGGCATGCCTCATCCCTCTCCCGCCACCTCCTATGGAAGACGAGAAAGGGGAGGCAAGTGAGGGGCATCAGAGCTCCCAACACTTGCCATCTCTGCCCACGTTCCTTCATCAGCCCCAGGCCAGGCTGGGCAGGACCCCAACCCCCGCCATGCCTTGGACAGCCTCCAACTCCATCCCTGGCCAGGCAGCATCTCCCACCTGCCCGAGCCCAGCCTCCAACTCACGGCTCATCACAGGGCCAGGCCTGCCAGGCGATAAGAGCTGCCAGAACACCCCACTTTACTTCATCCTGCAGAGCAGACCTGTGCCGAGAGGCTATGTCAGGAGGCTCACCCACCTCACAAACTTGTCACACTGCTGTCACCCCCTTCCTTTTCCTCTTCCCATCCACAGCTTTGCCTTGTCATGTGGGGATTGCTGGTTGTTGGTGTGTGCACCCACTGGTGGAAGACTTTCTCCTGCTTTCTTGGGGGCAGAGTTTTGGCATACTTTCTGGTGTGTACTGCAGTTAGATATAGTCACAAAACAACAGAAGAAAAGTCCTGCTGAGCCAAGGGCAAGCAGAGTCTTCTGATTGGAGGTTAAGGAAGAGGAGCATAGTGCCAAGGACAGACAATGCAGGCTGGGCTGTCCGAGCAGAGAGTGAGAGGTCTGTGAAAGACACGTCCCAGCCCAGGAAGATCTAGGGCCAGATGCCAGAACAGTGGACTATGTGAACATCACAGCACATTAACTTGTCCAATTTGAGGCCCTCTGATTCCCCCTTCCATGGTCCTGAAGGCAGCAGCTGGCCTTTATCCTGACCCCTTCCATTCACCCCGACTACAGGGCCATGAGCTTCAGATAGTGTTAGGTCAGAGTACCCAGGCTTTGGCTGAGCTGTGAAAGAGCTGTACCTGCCTGAATCCCCACCTCCACCTCCATTCACTGTCTTGCTCTAGCCTCGTTTCAAGTCTACCTGTGGTCTCAGGACCGGCTCTCCTCGGAGAGACTCTGGACCAGGTTCCTTATTGTGTGTTCAGTATGTGAAATCAGAAGATCCCCTTGGAGGATCTCACTACTGGGGATGACAAACAGGCAATAACTCAAAAAAAAAAGGATTCAGAAGATGGAAAATGCATGAGAGAGAATATAAGCCATGAGGACGACAATGCGAAAGGATGAAACTGTGAGAGAGGAACCATTTAAATGAATAAAAGCACAGTTGCAGCACGGTGTACCCAACAAAACGTAATCTCATGCATGTTAAGAGCGCAACTAGATGCATGGGCAAAGCCCCGGTGCTGTTATGTATTTGAACACTGGTGATTTCTCAAAGCAAGCTGAGACAAGAGCAGGCCTCTGCCTGCTTGGCTGCTGCTGAGAAGGTTCTGCTGGCATCCCAGGTGCAGGGTGTGGGTGTGATGGAGCCTGGGGGCCAGGAAAAGGGCTGGCATGGCTGGGAGTGGTTCCACACCTGTGGAACGATGAGTAGAAGGAGCATTATGGCCACAGGATGCTAGAGACTTCTGAGGGCTTTCTGCTATTTTGCCCCTGCTGTTAATGATTCCTTGCTCAGCTCACTTTCACCGTTCCACCTTCCTCTTGCCAGGCCTCACCCCCACCATCCCCTTGGCGAAACAGGCTGTAAAGCTATAGCAAAGTAGCAGATGAGAGCTGGGGATTTCTTCCATCACCACCTGTGCACAGCAGAACACTGAATGCCACAGGAAGATGAAGGTGGAGGACATAATGGGATTGCTGGAGGTGCCCAAGGCTAGGCTGGACGGGGCCCTGGGCAGCCTGAGCTGGTGGGGGGCAACCAGTGCATGGCAGGAGTTGGGGTTGGAGGGCAGCTTGTCGCAGTTTTCTCTGTTGACAACCAGGTTTCATAAGAAGCAACCTAAATCATTATCTGACTTGAAATGAACTTCTATCAGAACTCTGGCTATCTGCTTTCTTTATGGCATCCTTAACAGCCTTTGTTTTGTAGCATTAAAGTAATGTTCTTTCAGTACACCTTATAATTCCCATGGTTTTGTTCCTAAAGTAAGGCAAAGGGAATACACAAGTAACTCAGCCATGATTTCAGTGCCACATTGAAAGATCCCATGGAGAAGTCACTTTAGCAGCCTTCATGCCCCAGGCTGGGCAGAGTTGTGTCCCTCTTAGGCATTAGGAAGGGTGCTGCTGGATGCCATTCCCAGAGGGAAGAGATATGTCAGCGTTCCTGCTGTGACACAGTGCCTGCTTCTCCTCCCCTGCCTCTGTCATTACAAATAAACCTCCATCAACTGTAGGCACAGCTCCTTGCCCTGACAGCAAAAAAAGCTGTGTACCTTTACCAGAACATAGAACAAGGTGACAGTAATCAGTCAGAAGTGTGTATATATACTTATATATATATATGTATATATACAGATATATATCTATATATATGTAGCTTTTTGCCTAAGGTGCCTACTAGTGGGAAAAAGAATAAATAAAAATGGGAGACATCGTTCAGAAAGTTTTGAATGCAGCTAAACAGGTTTGATTTGCAAATCAAAAATCCTGCTGGCCTTTCCCAGAGTCGTTTTGCATGGATAACATTTTTTAAATCATGATTTCTGTATGAGTTGCTCAAAAAAGCCCTGGTGTTTCCAGATATTTTCAGGCAGTCAGGTGTGGAGATAAGGCATTGTGCTCCAGGAGTGGTTACCTGCCTGGCAGGGTTCCTCGGGGCTGGCAGCAGAGATTGTGTCCCTGTGATGGGAAGAGGGCTCTGCTGCAGAGGGGCACCTGTTTCACTTGGCCTGTCTTTGGATGAGACAAGCCACGTCCTCAAACACTCATATCTGCATAGCTTGGGGTCTACAGGTCTTATTCACATGCACAGAGCTTCACAGCTGGTGGCTGCATAAAGAAAGCTTTACTTTGCTCCTGAGCCTCTGCCTGGAGAAGACACAGGATCTGCTCTGATGGACCGGGCTTCCCCAGGCATGTGCAACGCACCCCAGCAAACCAATGACATTTTACAAACAGCAAATGCTGTGCAAGTATGTCCCATAAGTAATTTAATGTAATTCAGTAGTGTGGAGTAGGTAATGTAAGTATGTTACATTCTTTTCATGCTCTTGGCTGCGAGGAGAGTGTCTTTGCAGGAAAGCAGCTCCAAGGATTTTAAGACATGTTTCTCTTTTCAGCATGTCCACAAAAGCTTTGTCCAAAGAGCTGGAAACATCCCAAAGGAGCCTTCATACTGCTGGTGTAGAGGTTCTTTTGCCTCACTTGTCTGTTCAAGAGCTGAATGGGAGGTCTCCACACCGTCTTTGCACACACGATGGAGATGCAAGCAGAAGAGTTTTGACCCTCATACCCAGCAGCACTCAAGCCTTCAGCAGAAGCCCCAAGGCAAAGCACCATGAGGAACTGAGAGCCTCTGTGGCTCTGCTTTAGTAGCCCACAGAGTAGCGCAAGCTCCTTTTGAAACAGAGACAGCTCAGCCCTGCTGGATAGGCCAGATTCAAAGCAAAAGATTCCAAGCAAAAGGTTCAAATGGATTAAACATCCATTTCCACTGTGCTTTCTTGGGAAGCTTCACCTACGTTTTCTGGCTCCATTACCTCTTCAAAAGCTCTCTGGCAAGCAACCCTCATGGAGACTGTGAACTTCTTCATACAGCACCCAGCAAGAAAGTAAAGGACAGGTTTAATACTGCTGTTCATACATGCGAATAGGAGAGAGGTGCCAAAAGCAAGAGCCGAAAAATCAAACAGCCTTAGCAACAGCCAGTAAGCAAAGTCAGCAGTGAAGAAGGGGAAGGAGATGACAGCAAGCAAGACTGCAATGCAGAGCTTCCTCGGCGGATATTGACATGAGCAGCAGAAGAGCTTAGCAAAGAGGGCTAAACCAGAAAGAATTAGGATAAGCACCGACAAGAGGTAGCTGAAGACAAAGGCAATTAGCATCAGTGGGGAGAAATAGAGGGTCACAGTGAGCAAGAGGGCAAGGGCCCAGAGCAGGGCACACAGGAGTGCTGGCAAGCACCAGGAGCTCTGGCAAGGGCAGAGGGGCTGTGGGAGGGCAGGCAGGCAGGTCCTGGCACCCAGGGCTGCCGTGAGGTAGACACCGGAGATGAAAGCAAAGGTGATGGCCATGTTCAACACTGTCATCACGTCCTGTGAGCCCAGACTGTGACAAAAGCTCTGTGGGCCATAAAATATTATGAGGGCAATGATGATGGAGAACAGGAAGGTGAAGTCGGCCACGGCCAGGTTGAAGATGTAGATGGTGATGAAGTTCCTGCGGACGCGGGTTCTGAGTAGCCAGAGGATGGCCCCATTGCCCACCAGCCCAGAGAGGCAGATGAGCACTGTGACAGGGACTGTGCTCAAAGCACTGGCTTCACAGTGGGTCCAGTCATAGTCGTCCTCATAGGAGCCAGCTTGCCTCAGCAGCCCGTGGTGCCAAGCTCTGCTGTAAGCTATCGTGCTGGGCTGGCTCCAGCAAGCAGGGCTGGCTCTTCCTGCGGTGGGGAGCGGCATGCTCATTGTGAAACCGTGCTGCTCCAGCTTCCTCTCACACAGCTGGAGGGATGAGAGACAGAGGTGTGTTAGAAAATCTGATGACCCCCTGTAGAAGGATTTTCAGCTCGTTGTAACTGTGCCCTACCTTTCACATGGAGGAGCACAAAGAGAAATGAGAGACAGAAGGGGCGGAAGGGGGTTGAGAGGAGCTGATATGACATTCCTTGCACAGGAGTGCATATGAGGCGAGGAGTGAAAGCAAGGGAGATGCCTTCTTCCTAGCTCTGGATGAGACAGGTCTGAAGGAGGGCAATAACAAGATGATGGGATTGTCCCTGGAGATGTCAAAGAGAGAGGGGGTTTGGGGGTGGATCTGATATGGACTCTCAGGTGCATGATGTTACAATTGATAATACTCAGTTGCTGGGTTCCTTCAGTAAGTCAACCATGTCTGTATTCCCCTACCACCTTTTACCACCAGATTTGTAGCTCCCAATATCCTTCTCCATTCACAAATGATGCAAATTGATCAACCTATTCAAAACCAACGAAGGGAGACACTGATTAGGCTGAAAAAAGTAATCCAGAGAAGTCTGACCTTTCCTGTCGCAGCCTGGAGATCTTCACAGGAGCAGATGTGCTGCAGACTCAGATCATCTTGCCAGCTGTTACACCCACAATGGGATCTTCACACGAGGTTTCCCCAAACTCTCATTTGGAAACTGGACACAAGCACGTCCTGGAGAGCCTGTGCAGCACCCATCAGCATTTTTCTTAGGTCCTTCCACAAAGCATATTTGTCACATTCTCAGGGATTCTCAAAAAAAAGGATAAAAAAGAAAACTATTTCATTGTATTTAATGGCATCAGGGTTCTGGTAATAATCGTCATACAGGAAATGACTAATAGATCTCAGAAGCCAGACCTATGGGAAAAGCGGATTGTCTCTCCATCAGGTTCCTCTTTCATTTCACTTTAAAGCAACCCTGTTCCTAAAATGGCCATATCTTTGAACTGGAGGAGCCTGTTCAGGAGGTGATCTTTAGGATCCTGTGCTACAATCTTGGCATTGCTGCAGAACTTCTGTCTGATTCCAAACTAGGTGTGCCACAACTTCACAGTGACATTTGGCACTTCCCAACAGCATTCTGCTGTGTGCACAGGAGCTAACCAAAGCTTCCCAGGACAGCAAAGTTCAGTGAGATGAGCCCTGCTCAGGATGGCTGCAATGCCTGTGAAATTCAGAGAGTTCCTGCTGCACTGGAGAGCGTGCATGGCTTTCTGCTGACATCTCTCCCTCTCTCCCTCCTGGGTGCTGCCTTTGCCTCCCCAGCTACAGAACTCCCTTGCCAAGTAGATCCTTTCAAGTGCAAGCAGATGATCAGAAGGCAGGCTCCAAGGAAAGCCTGCATAATGCTGTGCACATCCTGCTCACTGCCCTATATACACACGTGTTCTGCCAAAGAGCAGACTGTCAGCCTTTCTGTCTGTCTGTCCTCCGTCCAGCTGACACAGTGCTGATCACAGGCACTTGTTTCTTTGCCTGTCCCCTCTTGCCTCCCCAGATAAACCCTGTGACAGTATAAAGATTTGGTTGCTGAATGATGCTGCCAGCTCTGGTCAGGCTGAGGGAGATGGGCATCCTCTGCCAGTGGTGCAGGCAGACACCAAGCCAGATGGAGCTGAAAATGTCCCTTATGTCCCTCTCCGTCCTTTCCTCTGGAATTGTGGGGATGAAGGCAGCGGATGCTCTGCTTCTGTAGTTCCTAACCAGCACGTAAAGAGCTGAATTGATGCTGCTGTTGATGGAGGCCAGCAGCAGGCAGATGTCAAATATGAAATCAGTGTAGACAAAGAAGTTGAGGAAGAAGTGTACACGAAGTGGGATGGCAAAGAGTAGGAGGAAGAAAACAGTGAGGAAGATCACAGAATAGAATCATAGAATAGCTTGGGTTAGAAGGGACCTCAAAGATCATCTTGTTCTAACTTCCATGATAGGTCAGGGTGAAAGCTGAGAAGCCAAAGGATGGCCCACACAGGCTGAAGAGCAGTGTGATGCTAGCGGTGACATTTGGGGAAAATGGGCTGGAATGCATCTGATTCCATTGGATCCCAATGTATCCATCCCCACAGTCCCTGTAAGTGGTGAGGCCGTGGTGTTAGGATGTGGGTCCCTCCTACTCTTGCAGTCTCCTCATCTGGGGAAAGGGAAGAGATGAAAGGGAAAGCAGTGACTCCCAGTGCTGTGCTCCTCTGGTTATTCAGTCTGTGGGGTTGTGGGGTCTTCAAAAGCCACCAAAACCTGGGCCTGAGCCCCTGCCCTGGCTGGCCCTGCTGGGACAGGAGCTGGGGCAGGTGACCTAGAGGTGTCTCTAGCCTCAGCTGGAGATTCTGTGATCCTTCTCCTCACTGCTCCACATCCCCAAGGTTCACTGAGGGTCCCCTCCCTATGAACATCCCAAGAGAAGGACCAAGAATGAGGTGCCTGCGCCCCTGCAGGGCTGGTGGGAAAGGCTTGGTGGAGTCACTGTCCCTGGAGGTATTCAAGAAGTGTGGAAATGTGGCACAGAGGGACATGGTGTAGTGGCTATGGCAGGGATGGGTTGGGGTTGGACCTGGGGATGGCAGTGGTCTTTTCTGGCCATAGTAATTCTATGATTCTATGAGTTGTGGGGATGGGTTAACAATTGGATATGATGACCTTAGAGGTCTTTTCCAGCATTAATGGTTCTATGATTCCATGATTATATGTCTACCCTGTAGGACTCCAGGTTTGCTTTGCTTCCTTGTTTATAGCAACATGTCCCTGCATCAGAAAGCTCCCAGCCCAGCAGTACCATCGGGCACCTTTCCTTGGACAACCCCACCTTCACGCCTCTGCTAAGAGGCTGACAGCAAGCCCAGGGAGAAACAAAGAGCAGAAAGCAAAGCTGGAGTCTGATGTTTACCGTCTCTTCTACATCCAGAGCCAGCTGGACAAAACTCCAAATCACAGGAACTTATGAATGAACTGAATTTAATTAATCCAAATTCCTCTTGCTGCAATATCCGGTGCACTCTGGGGGTGGTTTCTGCAGGACCTCCGTCACTCGCACTCCTCCACCTGCAGCAACACCTGGTTGAGAACATCTCACTGTGAGAATCCGGGACGAAGCTCTGAAGGATTCCAGCAGAGCCATAGCAAGCAGAGACCCTTTCCCCTCGGGCTGCTTAGGTAGCCCAAGTGAAGTTCAAGGATCTTCATGCAGAGCTCTGCTTTGGCTATGTGAGCAGCTGTGCTGCCAAATCTCGCAACAGTCTCTGTTGCTGTCTCTGAATCTCTCATATCCCTACCCAGATGTTCCTCCCCTGACCACAAGCCCCTCCACCCCGCCCGCTCCCAATTCCCCTCAGCACATTCCCAGACCCATCTTGGCCGTGGAGGAGCACACAGAGCACAGCGGTGCCAGCAAGAGGCTGGAGGCTTTTCCATGTGCCTGATTCTGGTTTGCTTTATGAGGGCAAAAATGGACATCTGGAGGAAAGCTCCATGTTGGCTGCAAAACCTTACCAATTCCCCTGAGAATTCCCCTTTTCCAAAAGGGAAAAGTTAAATGCCTACAAGATAAAATGCGCTTCCTCCAGCCTACAGCAAAACTTCTTGTGCCTCCAGCTGTCTGAAATTAAGCTCCAGAAATCCTGTCCCTTTTTGTTTTCTTTCAAGAAAAGTCTATGCAGAGAATTCCAACAGAGCACAGCACCAGAGAAGGCATTCTTCTGAGTACCTGTGTCATTAAGGGGCACTATCAACAACCAATGGGATCTGTGAAGTGCTGCTTGGTTGCTGTCAATTGTTAGTGTCTGAATTAGACCAACAACAAACGGTCATTCTTGGTTCCCCTCTGGTGGTGTATTTCTGCAGAGATATTTTCCAACAATCCTCCTGCTCTTCCCAGAAGACCTTCTAAGAAGTGCTCCACCACCCTGCCAGACTCACAGGCGTCACCATCACTGCCAGCATCACCAACATTGCCAGCATCACAGCAGTAACAGCCCTATGAGGAATAGTGAAATGTGAAGCAGAAGGAAGGGTCTCATAGCTGTCAGTCACAGTGCAGAAAGAAGTGCCTTGAATCAGAAATTCCTGAGGAGCAATTAACAAATGCCTGCTTTCATGGTTTCTGGCAAAAGCCACTTCCTTTGTGGGAAGACAAAAAGGAAAAAAAAAAAAAGGCCAAGATAAATAAAAACAAGGAAGCAGAGCTCTGACACAGTGGTGATTACAAAACGTTTCTTGACACTGTCGGGACTCCACTGTGGCTGGGGGAGCTGGTGTGCATGGCACAGGGGAGCCAAGGTGAACAGCCAAGGAGAAACCAGAGACATTCAAGGGACTGGGGAACGTTCTTCATTGTACGAGTGGCCTGAGGGGATCTGCTTCAGGATACGGCTCCAAAGGGCGCATGAGATGCTGAGACTGACACCAGTCTGCCCAAGCATGGATGGAAAGGCAGCCCTACGCAGCAGCTTCATAAAACTTACAGTTAAGTGCAATGTTTTCCCTCATCCTTTCCCATTCTCCTTTGCTCGCTCCCCCCCTGCTCTCTCAGGGACCACAAGAACTTCAGGGCTCTTCCTCTGCATTGCAGCAGCCCCTGGCAGTGCCCTGCCCTCTCTCTTCTCTGTGCCTCTGCTCTTCTCCCCACCCATCTCTCAGGGTCCCACTGTTGCCCTGCTCTGCCCACAGCCGGGACCACCTCATGCCATGGAACCCAGCCACGCCACCCCATCCCCTGCATTGCCGACGGCTGCTGGAGAGAACACGTGTGAGATGGATGTCTTTGATGCAGCTGTGGATGGGGCCACGCTGCTCATCAGCCTGTGTGGCCTGGTGGGTAACGGGGCCGTCTTCTGGTTGCTCAGCTGCCGCATCCGCAGGAACCCCGTCACCGTCTATGTCCTCAACCTGGCCATGGCCGACTTCACCTTCCTGCTCTTCATGCTCACCTACACCCTCCTCAACCTCCTGAAAGACCTCTCCTGCTCCACGCTGCCCATCTTAGTGAAGCACCTCGTATCACTCCTCCTGCTCTCGCTACTTGCCCACAACATGGGCATGTATCTGCTGGCGGCCATCAGCATCGAGAGGTGTGTGTCTGCCTTCTGCTCCGGCAGGACCCACTGCCACCGTCCCCAGCACCTGTCAGCCGTGGCGTGTGCCCTGCTCTGGGTCCTCTCCATCACTGTCATTGCTGTGGTGACATCCCTGTGCCTGTCCCACCAGCAAGAGCAGTGCCGCCTGGCACTCATCGCCATGTACATCCTCAACTTCCTCCTTTTTGCCCCATCCATGGTCATTTCCAACATGATCCTGCTCATTAAGGTGCTGTGCAGCACCAGGCAGCGCCAGCACAGGAGGCTCTGCATCGTCATATTTCTCACAGTCCTCTTCTTCCTCCTCTTTGGAGTTCCCCTCAGCGTGTGGAATTTCATGCAGCATTTCAGCTCAGACCCACTTGGGCATCACCAGGTGGTTTTCCTGCTCGCCTGCATCAACAGCAGCATCAACCCCTTCATCTATGTGTTGGTGGGTAGCGGCAGGAGGCACTGCTCTTTGGCATCCCTCCAGATTGCCTTCCAGAGGGTCTTTGAGGAGCTGGGTGATGATGGTGTGGGCAGCAACAACTCCATGATGCGCACGCTGAGCTCAGCCCCTTGAAGCCTTTCCACTGCTTTACATTAGGAGAATTCTGGGGGGTGAGGGGGTGGGGTTGGTGTTCCTGGGGAGCACGGTCAATAAATGTCTGCATTGTATCCTGGTATATCACTCTCTCGCTGCACCCTCGGGTGCGTGATAGTGCAGCCGCGATGTCCCTGAGGCGCTACTCCCAGCCTCTCTGCTTTTTGGGAAGGACTGACCCACATGCAAGAGGATGAAACACATTCAGTGTTCTAAGCCCCCGTCCCCCAACCCCTGGGCAGCCCTTCCCCAGCCGTGCCTCCTCCTGCTGACAGCAGACACCATGTGCACACCCCAGCCCATTTGTGGTGCCAGCCACCCGCGTGCCTGTCCCCACTCCACTGACCAGAGAACCCCAACCCGCCCTCCACCCCCAGCCATGCAGAAGAATGAGAGTCAGTGGCAGAGCAGCAGCTTTATTGGGGGGGGAAGACCCGGAGATGCCCGCAGCGGAGTGGAGCCCGGAGGCGGCAGATACTCCGCAAAGAGCTGCGAAGCGGTCGGTATTCCTCGGGACTGCAGCAGCAACTGGAGGGCAGCAGCGTTCTACACTTTCCACGCTGGAGGGCAGCAGAGCCCCGCGCTCCTCATCGGTCGGGGCTGGAGAACGCGGGGACGGAACGGGACCGGAGTGGGGATGTGGAAGGGGTGGGGTGGACTGCGGTGGGAGTGAGGGTGGGGATGGGATGGGAATTAGACCGGGATGGGGAAGGGGAAGAGGATGAGGATGGGATGGGATGGAACGTGGATCAGGATGGGGCAGAGTAGGACAGGAATTGGGATGGGTACTAGTAGGGCTGCGGGGTGGGATGTGGATGAGGATGGAAATTGGATGAGGATGGCAATGGATGAGGATGGAATGAGATGAGGGTGAAGATAGGAACAGGATAGGGAATGGGGTGGGGAAGGGTGGGATAGCAGGGAAGGAACGGGTATTGGGATGGAGATGGGAACTGGGAGAGGAGGGAATGGGACAGTACAAGACAGCATGGGGAACAAGAATGGGGTGGAGATGGGGATGAAGATGAGGACAGACATGGGGGCAGGTCAAGGACAGGGACTGAGACAGGGATAGGAATGGGATGAGACAGGGATGGGAAGGGGGAACATTTGGGGATGGAATGCAGACAAACAGGAGTGGAATGGGAAAGGGATAGGGGTAAAATAATGACCATGCAAAGACACATCCTGATATGCAGCCACGGGAGGGTGACCGCAGGCCTGCCCATGTGAGTGTGGGCATGCAGCTAGGATGGGGGCTGTGGCCAGCACAATCACAGTGGGCTCTCAGGCGGAGATCACAGTGACCCCGGTCTCCTCGAAGACCCTCTGGAAGGCAACCTGGAGGGATGCCAAAGAGCAGTGCCTCCTACTGCCACCCACCAGCAAATAGATGAAGGGGTTGATGCCGCTGTTGATGCAGGCGAGCAGGAAAACCACCTGGTGATGCCCAAGTGGGTCTGAGCTGAAATGCTGCATGAAATTCCACACGCTGAGGGGGACTCCAAAGAGGAGGAAGAAGAGGACTGTGAGAAATATGACGATGCAGAGCCTCCTGTGCTGGCGCTGCCTGGTGCTGCACAGCACCTTAATGAGCAGGATCATGTTGGAAATGACCATGGATGGGGCAAAAAGGAGGAAGTTGAGGATGTACATGGCGATGAGTGCCAGGCGGCACTGCTCTTGCTGGTGGGACAGGCACAGGGATGTCACCACAGCAATGACAGTGATGGAGAGGACCCAGAGCAGGGCACACACCACGGCTGACAGGTGCTGGGGACGGTGGCAGTGGGTCCTGCCGGAGCAGAAGGCAGACACACACCTCTCGATGCTGATGGCCGCCAGCAGATACATGCCCATGTTGTGGGCAAGTAGCGAGAGCAGGAGGAGTGATACGAGGTGCTTCACTAAGATGGGCAGCGTGGAGCAGGAGAGGTCTTTCAGGAGGTTGAGGAGGGTGTAGGTGAGCATGAAGAGCAGGAAGGTGAAGTCGGCCATGGCCAGGTTGAGGACATAGACGGTGACGGGGTTCCTGCGGATGCGGCAGCTGAGCAACCAGAAGACGGCCCCGTTACCCACCAGGCCACACAGGCTGATGAGCAGCGTGGCCCCATCCACAGCTGCATCAAAGACGTCCATCTCACACGTGTTCTCTCCAGCAGCCATCGGCAATGCAGGGGACGGGGTGGCGTGGCTGGGTTCCATGGCATGAGGTGGTCCCGGCTGTGGGCAGAGCAGGGCAACAGTGGGAAGGGGCAGCAAGCAGGGTGGGAGCACTGTGGAGGGCAGTGGGGAGCGGGGGGAGCTGCAGGCAGTCTGTGGGCACAAGGCAAGGTGTGGGTTTGCCCCATCCCTACCTTTCCAGGCAGCAGCCTGGGGCCGGTCCTGGCAGGGCTTTTTCGTCTCGATGAGGAGATCTTGGGTCTCCGGGTCCCCACAAGGCTCCCTCTGGATGATAGCTGCTCTCTGGGTACCGCTGCAGGACCGAGTCAGCTTCCAAGGAGTGCTGGGCAACCCAGCAACAGCAGCTGCAGCACCAAGCCTCTGCACTCAACAAATTTCTGTTGGTCTTGACAGAAATGTTTTGTCTGGGAGAATACCCCTGAGGACAAATACTGCAGCAGCTTCATCTTGCTGTGAAAGAATCTCCATGCTTTTAGAATTCAACCTGATATCTCTTTAAAGTGGCAATTACCACCTTCCTAATTGTTTTATTGCACTGCCATCTCCTCCCCTACTCTTCCCAATGTGTTGGCATCCTTCTGAGATTGTTCATTACTGTCTGCATTTGCCTGCAGCTCACAGGCATGGCACCCCATTGTCACAGGGACGGGGGAACTTTGTTTTGGGTCCAGAACAGGGACAAGGGGACACCATGGGAAGCATCTCCTTCCCCAGGGGGTGCCCAGGTGCTGAGCACCTCCTGACCCCAAACCCCTCAGCAGTAGGACAGAGCCATGGGTGGCACTGGGGAGCACTGGGGCAGAGACATAGCTCCCCAGTGCATCACTGGCTGTGACACAGGGTGGCACTGGCAGGGCCGTGAGTCACTCCCTCCCTCCGCCCTGGACTTTGCCTCTTGCGGATGCTCTGGGCAATAAATCTGGGAGCAGGGAGGGAGTGGGAGAGGGGTGAGGGCCGGGCGCAGTGTTCTGGGCAGCCCTGTGCCTGTCCTCACATCCCAGCCCACAGCGTCCCATGCAGCCGCTGCCTGAGAGTCAGAGCTCGGCCCTGGGGCCCCCTGAGCCCACGGTCGCTGAGATCAAAGCCGTTGTGGTCGGGGATGGGGGCTGTGGGAAGACATCTCTGCTGATGGTCTTTGCTAGAGGGGACTTCCCCAAGGTGAGGGGCCTAAAGCCCGCCAGCGGCACCAGGATGGGGACTCCAGCCCCGAGGACCTGCCCGTGCCATCTCCTGTCCCCGCCAGGTCTACGTCCCCACAGTGTTCGAGAAGTACACAGCCTCCTTCCGGATCAGAGGCAAGCCTGCCAAGATCCACCTGTGGGACACAGCAGGTGGGACCAGAGGGACTGCCCCACGCTCAGGGTGTCCCCAGCTGGCACCCCCTGGGCTGGGGACAGGTGGGGCTCCTCTGCAAGGAACCTGTGTGTGACGGGTGGCGTCTGCTGGGGCACCGCAGGGCAGGAAGACTACGACAGGCTGCGCCCGCTGTCCTACTCAGACACCAACGTTGTCCTCATATGCTTCGATGTCACCAGCCGCAGCAGCTATGACAACATCCTAACGAAGGTAACGCAGCCCCGCAGCTGCTCCAACCCCACAAAGTGGACACGGAGCCAGGGCTGCTGCCCACCCCGCTGTCTGTCCCAACGTCTGTCCTTCTTCCTGTCACCTGCCTGTCCCATCCCACTGCCAGTCTGTCTCTCTCTCTTTCTGTCCTGCACGTCCCTCTGCCTGTCCCACTCCCCATCTCCTTCCCGCAGTGGTACCCGGAGGTCAACCACTTCTGTAAAGGTGTGCCAGTGCTGCTGGTGGGCTGCAAGATCGACCTGCGGCAGGGCCACCACGAGTCTGTCACCTTCCAGGAGGTCAGTGCCACTGCCTGCCGCGGGAGGGACGCATTCCACGTCCTCCCCCAAGGCTCAGCACCGCTGCCTGCAGGGGGAGGCCATGGCCCGGCAGGTGCAGGCTGCAGCCTACTTGGAGTGCTCAGCGCTGCACCGGGACAATGTCAGGGATGTCTTCATTGAGGCCTGCACCATCGCGCTCCGTGGCGCCCGTCGGCCCCGCCGCAAGAGGTGGCCCCGCAACGGCTGTGCGCTCTGCTGAGTCCCAGCACCATGAGGCTGGCAGGAGGGCAGCCCCGGTACACAGACCACTGGCACCCCCCCGGGGCTGGGAACTGACTTGGGGACCCCTGAGCCCTGCTGGACAGGAACGGATGTATCCCCACGCAGCACCGTTGTGGTGTGGTATTAAAATTCAGTGATCAGCGTGATGTGGTGTTTGTGGGCAGCGCCGGTGCACGGACGGGACGGGATGGGGATAGGCTGCGAATGGCAGCTCCACCCGAGCATGGATTACACTATACGTGTGTGCGCTCCAGCACGCACGCAAACAGAGGCGCAAACGGACGCGCGCACGGCCGGCCCCGGGGGCGCGCCCACCCGTAGAAACGTTCCCCGCGCGCATGCGCAGAGCCGTGCCCACGAGGAGGCGTGGCCAGCGCGCCGCCCCGGAGATACGGCCAGTAAGGCGCCCGCGGACGCGCGCATGCGCGCTCTCACCCCTTCTCTCCGGCGAGGCGGGGCTGGAGGAACCGGGCACGGGGCTGCGCACGCGCACGGCGTCGGCCGATGGAGGGGGCGGGGTGGGAGGGGGGCGCGGGGCGGCGCAGGCGCAGTGCGGCGGCCGAGGCAGTGTGTATGTGAGGCTCTGACGGGTTCAAAATGGCGGCGGCGGCTCCTGTGTGAGGAGGGGAAGCGCGTCCCGGGCGGGGAGCGGGCTGGCGGCTGACGGGAGGGAGCGGGCGGCGGGGAGCGGGAAGAGAGCTCGGCGGGCGGCGCGGGGGACGAGGAGGGGGCGAAGGAGGACGAGGAGGCGCCGGGCCGGAGCGGGCCGGGCGCGGGGCCCGCGGAGCGGTTGCGGGCCGGCGGCTGGCGGGGCTGTCAGCGGGGGCGCGGGGGGCGACGGGGCTGTGGGGCGGCGGCGGCGGCAGCGGCGGGGGGCCCGCGGCGCTCGGAGCCTGACTCGGGGCTTCTCCTCCGTCTGCTGTGTTCGTGCTGTGCCGGCGGCAGGAGAGGACAAAGGCGCAGGAGGGACCTGGTGAGCCACCGGCGGCGGGGCGGGGGGGTCCGGGGGCCGAAAGTTTGGGGGGCGGCGGGCGGCGGTGACAGCTCCGGGGGGTGACAGCCGCGGGCTGTGGGGAGCGGGGACGGAGCGAGGAGCGAGGACGGCTCGGCGGTCCGCTCGTCCCTTCCCGGGGAGCTCCAGGGGGCTGTGGGCTTTGCCGCTTTAGAAGCGGAGGTGGAGGCGCTGCCTGACACCGCTGCGTCACACGGGTCGGGGGCTGAATGTGGGAGTCCTCCGGGCTGGAGCTGCGCTGTGGGGGCTGTGCAAGGGGCTCGGTGCTCTGCTGCTGGCCTGGGATGCCCCCCGGGCCGGTGGCCGTGTCTTGGGGAGGAGCTGTTTCTGTAACACGCAGCCCTGTTCTGGGTGCACCCAGCTGCTCCCTCGGTGCCTATAGGTGATTAGCAGCAGGCACCCGGTCTGGTCCGTGGTGCCAGTGCCAGGAGGAGACCCACTGTGTCACACATCTGCTGCCTTACACAGCAGCCTGCGAAGTCACTCTTAAAGTTTGAGCGTTTGGGTTGGGGTGGGCTCGTCGCTGTGCTCATGTTCAGGAGGGAGAGAGGTGGGTGCTGCATGGCCCCATGCCCTGCCTCACTGCTTGCCTCTGATTTCCAAGGAGGAAGAGGACGACGACAGCAGCCCTGGAGTGTCCTTCTCACTTTCTTCGGAAGAGTCAGAGATGGAGCCCGAGGAAGAAAGGATCCGTTACAGCCAAAGATTAGTCAGTATTGGTCCTTACCAATCAAATTCTTGGTTCTACTCAGCTGAAGGATGAAACGGCTCTTACTGGCAATATATTTAAACAACCAAACAAGCATTGCGATGGATGGCTCCGGGTACTAGAGGCCCACTTTGTGGGTTTTGCCCTGGTGGAAGGCACTTCTCTGCTGAGAGGGCAGCTGGGGGATGGCACTGGGGTGTGATGCTCCTGGAAGGGGCTAGAAGAAGATACAGCATGAGTGTCTGTGTAGCTTCTGGCGCAGCAGGTTTCTTCCATGTGTTCATAACAACCAGGGAATCTGCAGTGATGTATGTGTCGGCCTGGACTTGATTTGAGTGTTTTGCAAAACTGGGGAAAACCAGCTTTGGCTTCAAGCTCTGATTTGCTTGTGCTCGTGTTTGTGCATGCATCTTGTGGTGCTTGTGTTCATACAGAGTTGTTCTAAGACTTCGGTTCTGGTTGCAGTGCAAGGGGCTGTTGCTCCATCACCAGCAAGTTGATCTCCTGTTGTTTTGAGGCAGTTTTAAGTCCTATGGGAAGCTCAAGCACCAGTTGTCTGTGATAGCTGAGGCTGTGATAGGGTTTGTCTGTGAGTCAGCACAGCACATGCATCCTCTCCTTCAAGGTGCTGTCTGTGAAGTTAAATCCTTATCCTTTAATGCTCTGACACTACTGAGTATGAGGCAGTGCAGCACTCCGCGTTAAGCTCTGCCCTCAGACACAAGTCACTGTTGCTCCTCTGCTGCTGTGTGCCTGACCACAGGTGCTGAGACAGAAGTCTTTAGAGGACAGAAGCAATTGTTTCAGCCCGTGTGGTGGGAGAGTGGTGCACAGGCACCTGTGGCTTCTCTGCAGCCCTGCTTTGCTTGAGGTCTGCTCCTTTTGGAGTTGGTTCTTTCCAGTCCCTTGGGTGGCTTTAATTTGGTAATGCTGCCAAAAGCTGTGGTCCTGCCTTATCCTGATGCACTTCTTTCTTTCCGTGACGGTGGCAAGCAGCTCAAGGTGCTGAAGGCAACCACTTGTAGCCAGCATCATAGCTTCCTTTGGGGAAGGGCTTTGGGTTCTGTTAAACTATGATCGTAGCTGTGCACTGGCCCTGCTGAAGTAACTCAAAACAGCAGGACAAAAACAAGGCTATTGAATGGTACTAGCAGCCAGGAGTTCACTTCAAAAAAAAATGCTTTGAGCTCACAAAAACTGCAGGAAGAGTTGCTGTCTGAATGTACCCAGCCCAAACTCTAGCAAACGCACTAAGCTGGATCAGTGGCTGCACGCTGATGAGCTGCATGTTTAAGGGGCTTGGGAAAGCACATGGGCAGCAAGCAGAGGATGAGGGTCACCTCAGCTCCTATGGCTTCGTGCTGTCCCTCCTGGCCTGCAGCCCAGAGGAAGTATGGCCCCAGTGAGGTGCAGTTTATGCTTTGCTCTTTGTGGAAGCCTCCTGCTCGCTGTGCTTCAGTGGAGCTTCCATGTTGGAGGACCTTGCAGATGTCCTTGGTTTTCTTTTCCTAGATGCATTCTCTCAACTTTTTATCCAACTCTGGTTATGGATTATTTGAATATCGTATTCTTGACATACATGTTGATCTTGGGAGTTGGTTTCCATGTGTCTGCATTAAAACTCTTAGATGGGGAAACAGGTAGTTGGTAGTACAGTTACATCTGTGCTGCTGTGAATGGCATTTGTCTTGTTTGTGACTGGCAGCAACAGAGGAATAAATATACTTTTAAAGCTACATCCAAGTGTGGCAGCAGTCCTGCTGGGCAAGCATCCTGGATCAGAATAGTTGATAGTGGTGAAGAGGCTGGGTTAATTGCATTGGCACAATGCTGCGTGTGGTCTGTCAATGGGAGATTGCTGCCCAGTGTGCCATGAGCTGCACTGACTGCACCTCTCAGTGCATCACCCCAGTCTTGAAACTTGACTGGTTTCCTTTGGGGTGTAGAGAGTTTCAAGCATCTTGTTTTTAGTGAACCATGCTCTATGTTTTTAGTTACTGTACTCTTATTCAACCGAAATCTGATGTATGTTGATTCTTTTTTTTGAACAGATCTGTTGGTGGAAGATGTGAAATTTGTCTGTTTGTCTCTGCTCCACAGTGCTGTAATGAGGCAGTATGGCGGGACAGGCTTGAGGTGCTGGCTCTGTAAGCTGGAGACGGATGTTTATAACGCTTCATGAAGGGGCTGAAACACCGTGTTGTGTCCTGAGGCAGGGATGGTAGAACAGCCTTGGCACTGATAATGCCGCAGTCCCTCTGTGAGACCTGAGAGTGCAGCCTGTGCATGGCGAAGCTGGGCACATGCTGGAGCCAGAGCTTGTTGGAGGCAGGAGTGAGAGATGGCCACCACCTCAAGGACCAGTCCTGCCTGCTGGGGTCTGTAACGCTGCCAGGTCAGCAGTTGTTATCTCAGGCATGGTTCCAGGTAGGACAGCGGCCTGACAAAGCCTCCATCTGCATTTGCCTCAGAGGCTGGTGTCCCAGAGCTGAATGCTGCTTCAGGGGACGCAGGATCGCACCCTAGGTAAAAGCCATCAGGAGGGCATCACATCCACATGGCTGGCTCGCCTCCACCTCCAGCAAACCCGGTGAGACTGGAGAGGTGGCAGGCCACAGCGGGGAGACTGGGTGGGGTGGGAACCTCCTCAACCAGCTCTGCTGCTGGAGAGAGCCTGCAGTGCAGCCACACCCTCCACCAGTGTTCACTGGGCTCTGGAGTGAAGCTGTGTGCTGTCTGGGCCCTGGTGCCTGTCCGTGGCTGCTTGGTGGCACTTCATGACAGCTACTGAAGACTGGTGACAGATGATTGGGCTGCTGGAGGATGAGAGCCAAGCTACTTGCTGTAGGTGCTGGAGCATGCCAGGGTTGTGTGGAACACTCTGCCCATTGCTTGGTGCAGCCTGTGTCCTGCCTTAGCATTGCTGTGCCCTGTGATTGGAGCTTTTTGTGAGATTAGAGACAAGGCCTGTCCCTAGCAGCCAGAACCTGAGGCTTCTCCTGTAAGCAGCAGTCACAGGCCTGTCCTTAACTGTCAGTGTCTGTGCTGCCCTGGATGGTAGTTCACATGAACAATATGTGGAATCATCAGCTGATGATGGTAGAGGTGGGGCTTGGGTGTGCTGTGAGCATGCCGGGGTGCACAGTGTCTGTGTGTGGTGGCAACGAGGCTGGCTCTCAGCCTGTGGTTTACAAGTTGTCTGTATTGGTGCTGCCAATGGGGGGAGGGAGGGGTGAAGCCAAGCGCAGGACAGAGCCATGGATTGGAAAGGCTCATTTGTCAGACAGGTCTGTGGTGAACCTCTTGCCCTTCTTGTGTGGCCAAGGGGACAGATGGCCCCAGGGCAGTGAGAAGAAGGTGGGGAGGGCACAGGACATGGGCTCGCTGCTTGTGCTGGGTGAGGTGGCAAGGAAGAGTATGTATCTTGGGTGAGTGTGAGAGCTGCGGGTGCTGAAGCATGGCAGCCTTCCCATTGCCTGAAGGGTTGGTCAGCTAGAGTCTGGTGCAAAAGCTTGTCTTGGCCAAACATTGCTCACTGCTGGGCCCGCCTCTGTTTCCCAGTCTGGACTGAGCCTAGGCTGATCAGATGATTAATCTCCAGCATGCCTCTGCCTCAAGCTGAAGACACTACAGATGAGTCTTTCCCAATGACCCAGGTAGAATAATTGAGCCCTGAATAATTTAGGAATTCTGTTCAGTTTTGTTCTGGACCAGATGTAGGGACTGAGAAGGGGGAGTTTTGCTCTTTGGCAGAAGCAGGCAGCAAGCAAAGACTGTTGCTGAGAAGCTTTGGAAATTCCAGTGAGTGTTTAGGTACTGGAAGAGCCTCACAGTCCCAGGGAGAACATGGCCCTGAAACGAAAGGGGTGTTGCTCTCTGTTGACGGGAGGGATGCAGAAGGTGAACAGCTCTGCTGACTTCTTGCTGTCCCAAGTCTGAGCACGCCTTGTGAGCATCCTGGAAGCTGCAGTTACCAGGTAGAACTTGCAAATTGCACTGATGACTCCTGTTGACAAGCAGCAGGCTTTCTCAAGGTTATCCTAACTGGAAATGGTGCTAACAAGATAGAGCCATCCCCATGCCCCCAGAGTATCTTTATTACTGGTGAATTACATCCTGAGCCACCTAGACTGGGGGCTGTGGGGTGCTGGTTGATTTCTGGGGAGCGCCGATTCACTTGGAGCCTTGCTGGGTGGTCTGCTCAGAAGGTGGAGTAACAAGGGAGCTGTAGCTGAGGTGTCTTGCTGCCCTTCTGCCAGCACTTGAGAAGGTTCCCATAGGTCTGGGAAACAGGCATAGTTAAGGGAGAGAGGAGCTGGCTTTCACTCTGCTCTGTTCAGCAGGTCTGTGTTTATGCGTCTCTGTTGCTGTAGAAACAGTGCTGGTGGTGAGCAGTGAGCTCTGGGGACGGCACTATGCGGCTGCGCTGAAGGTCCTGAGGGCTTTGGGAGAGGAGGAGCTGTGCCGTAGGAGAGATCAGCAGAAGGATCAGGTCGTTGCTTGCTGGGGCTGTTATCTGGAGAAGGAGATCCCAACTGACGAGGTGTGTTCTCCCTTTGAGAGAATACCCAGCAGGGATGGTCCATTCTGATGTTGCTTCCTTCTTTGCCTTGTCTCCTCATTGATGATAAAAGCCTGCAGAGCGAGGAAGGAACGGGACAGCACTGCGGAACTCAGAGAGGATGATAAGAGAGTGCTGGAGAAGGATGGGAAGGCAGGGATGCCTGTTCTTGTGTTTTGCTTTTTTTTTTTTTTTTTAAGAAACATTGAAAAGTCCGACCTGTGCTGTTGCAATCTAAGGGAGTCTTGCTTCCCCCTTGCTCTCTTGCGTGCTGCAGCTGTGGTTTTGGAATATAGCTGGGGCAGCCAGAAGGGAAGGGAGGAGACTGGCAGTGCACTATCCTGTAGGGTTAAGCTATCTGTGTGTCTCTAACTTGCTGTAGAATGCTGTTTCCATGTGTCACTGAGCCACGTTTGGAATAAGGAAGGGGTGAGCACTAGACTTCTTGTGGGGCAGAGGGAGGGAGCACATGATGCTGTTATGACCATGTGGAGGAAGGAGGACGTATCCTTTCTGGTAGATGGTCACGCTGGTTGTGTTCATCCCAGTGGCCGTGGGTTGTTTTTCTTCTTTGCAGGCATCTTTGGCCCTTGGCTTGTCTGTTCAGAAGACCACATTGGAGTAGCAGGAGCTACAAACCCTGTGCCCAAGCGTGCCTGCAGTCCAGCCTTGTTTTATGGGTGTGTTGGTCAGAACTGGCAGTGGGCTGCTGCAGAGCTGGGCCAGGGCCATGGGAATCCCGCAGGGTCAGCTCTTCCCTGCTGGGAAACCTGAGCTGCCTGATACAGAGCTCAGTAGCCTGGTGCTGTGTGGGTCTGGAGGATATAGGTGAAGTATGTGTCACTTTCAAGCCTGCCTTTTTGGAGAAGTTTGTCCGGTTTTGTTTTGTTTTTTTTGCCTTCCCGGACAAAGCAGAATGGGGTCATGAGACTGTAATGCTCACCTACCTGACTGTGTGGCAGGTGTGCTGAGGAAGTCCAGGCAGGGATACAATGTATACAATGTTTTTTTCTTGAATTTTGTCTGATGTGGAAAGGTGAGAGGTAACCAAAATAGATTTGCTCCGTTTATTTGAGAAATAACAAAGCTTAACTTTTCTTTTTAAGTGGTTTTTCAGAGTTTGCAATGCTCGAAAGATTGGTTTTCAGTCCTGGAAGGTGGCACGGAGGATGATTTGATGGTCTTTTCTGAGCTTATGGCATGGAGGCAGGGTCTGCGTGGGTACTGGGGTGTTGTGGTCATACCATAAAAGCCACTTGGGAAGTTGGTGCACATGAAGTGGTGGCAGGTGACTGGAGAAGCGGCATCCCTTACAAAAGCAACGGTAGCTCCTTGGGACTGTTGCCAGACATGCCCATCTGTGATCCGATCTAGCATATTCTGCCCTGTGGCTGGCAAGTGTGTGGTGGCCTGAGTTCTCTGTTCCCTGTGCCCCTCATCTGTCTCTAAGCCTTGCTCTGGTTCCTCAGTTACTCCTTGTGTACATCCAATTTTGTAACGCAAAAGTGCAAACCAAAGCTCTCTCCCTGCTCATACTGAAAGGCTGCCAGCCCTGCTTGTGGTGGGAATCCCTCCTGGAGCTGCAGAAGTCTGCAAGGGCTCCAGCTCTGCCTGGACTTCTGTCCGATCCTGAGCCTGCTGCTGGGAGCAGGAACGTGCAGCCTGGGCTGCCCCAGGTCACCTGTGCAGGTCTTGAGAAATAATGGGGAGGGGGCAGGGGGAGAACATGAAGCCTGCTGGTTTAGTCCCTGTTCCTCTGGTGAAAGCAGGAAGCAATCGAGTGAATTCAGTATGGCTCTTAGCCACCAAAACGATGAACTGGACAAGGCATGCAGTGCCCTTTTCCCTGATGTGAAAGATTCCCAGCGTGGCTTTGGGGTGGCTCTCCATGGATAGTGGAGCTCGGTGGAGTGTCCAAGCAGTGTTTGGGAGGAGGGGCTCAGACACAAGTGTGAAACCTGCCCATTTTCTTGTCTACATGCCTACTCCAAAGGTGTGAGGGAGGCTCCCAGGAGGCAAGCTGCCCTGGAAATACAGCAACAGAGGGAGAGCAAGGGGTGTCAGGTCTGAAGCAGGAGGCTTGTCCTGGAGATGGGAGATGCTGGGGCATCAAGGAGGGGATGGCAGCACGTGGGACAGGAAGTTACTAAAGTGCTGTTGGTTTCACTTTGTAAGTACAGGAGGCTCTTTCAGCTTAAGAATGGCTTGTTCTGTTTTCAAATGTGACCTTGTACTCGTTTTTCTCTCTCTCTCTCAAAAAAATCAAACTCATGGGAGAGCAGTCCTCTGGTTCCCTCACCAGCTGCTGTGGTGGAAGGAGATGTCTGAGGAGCATCCTGAGGAGCAGTGCTGTGGAGGCAGTTCTCAGTGTCCCTTGGAGCAGGAGGGTCAGAACAGGAGGGGTGGCACTGCAGGAGTCATATTCGTGCTTCCCATTTCCTACATTAAGCAAATGGTACCCAGGAGGGCCAGAAAGCAGTGGTGAAAGACAGCTAGCGTGGTGAGAATTACTGGCTGGCTGCTTTTGGAGGGTGAACAAAAACTGCCTTTCTCTTGACCCTGTCTGCATTCTGCTCTGGACTGCTTGTCAGTTCTTCCTTAGGAAAACTCGGGATGAGAAATGGCAGCATCCTAGCACGGATCACAGAGCTAAAAAAGCAGAATTTGAGTATTGCTGCTTGGTGCTGAGCGCTGTGGTTGTCCCATAGGGATGCCTAACATGCCCGACTCGCGTTGCTCTGCCTCAGCTAAGCTTCCTCTGGGACACCAGAGATTCTCATAGAGGCAGTTTTCAGGTGCCTGTTGTGGAAGTGCCACATCGCTGACAGAGCTGCTGGTTGGCATTGGCCATAAGGGAGAGCTGTGAGAAGCTGCAGGCTCCAGCAGGGCAATACTCAACTGCAGAGATCTGCCCACAGCCCTGGTAGATACTGTCCCAAAATGTGTGCTTGGGAGCGCAGAAGCTTTTTCTCCCCGTCCTCTGCATGCACTGAAATGTTGTTTTTCCCCACCCTGCCAAGACAACAATGGCATGAAAGCACTGAAGCATCTTGCACTTGAGTGGCATTGTATAACTGATGGGAGCCATTTGTATTGTGGTGCTTCTGGGTCTTCCGCAGTGCCTGGGATCCTGTTCTGTAGGCTGCTCATCAGGGAAACTGGGCTCTTTCCTGCCCACAGGAACAACCCAAGCTGAGTGGATCATACAGCTGATGCTGCGCTGGTATCAGCTTGAGAGTCAGACTTTGGAAACAGTGAGGCTGGAGGAGACAGTCCCCTTTCTTGCATGTTATGCTTCCTGCATGGGAGCATGTACACAGGTTAAAGGACAAGGTTGGGTGTATCTAGTGCTGTTTTCCCCGAAAGCAGCCTGCAATAAGTGTGGGTGGCACAGCCTAGTCCTCTGCTCACCTGATCCTGAACAGCTGGGAGCCAGGGACCTTAGGACACAGTCACTCCACTTCATTCTGCACATCCTGTAATGAGCCTTGTGGCCCTGGAGCCTGAAGCTTGTCCCATAGGCTTGGGTCTATGGGAGGGATTTGGGGAATATGGCAAAATTAATGGGAAGAGGTGAGCTGCTCTGCCTTGGTGAGAGTGAGCAGCTTGGAATGGATTGGTTCTGGAAATAGTAGGGTGGGACCCAGGTACTGCAGGGGGGAGAGAAGGTTCCCATCAGGTCCTCACTCAGGTTCTGTGGCATATGAGGCAGCCATGGGATGGTAGAAGGACAGAGCCAGAGAGGTGCTCTGCTCTTCTCCAGGAGACTGTAGAAGAAAGAGATGGAACTGTGACAGGAAGCGCACAGGGATTGGGACACCAGAGGTGCACTGCTGTCCCTCAGCATCAGAGAGGTCCTCAGCTGGGACAGTGAGCTGCTGGGTCTGTGGACCCTTGGCTTACCCCAAGGTGAGGGCTGCTGCTCTGTCACCTCCTGTCCCTGGCTAGCTGCTGCTAAGTGCATCTCCAACTGGGGGAAGCCAGCCTGGCAAATGCAGAGCAGGCTGGCTGTTATCTGAGGGGAACTGGGGAGCATTCCCACGATGACTGCCAGAACATGGCCAGTCTCTGGAGGAGTGGCTAGCAGCTGGGAACAGTAATTTCTTCCAGATCCAGCCATGCTAGAAGAGGATGTCTGTCAGGAATACAGCACAGATGTACTTATGAGACCCTCTAAGAAGAGGGTTGCTCCTCACGAATGAGTGAGTAAATCAAACTTATGCAGCCAGGCGTAACCAAAGATGAAAACTTGAGAACATTCTGTAGCATGAACCCCTTTCTTTATCACTTTGACGTTCTAGCAGAATTTAAGTTCACAAATGCTGTGCGGAAAAATACTGATGTACCTGTTTAAAAAAAACAAACTGATTTTTCTTCCTTTGTCCCAGTTACGCCAAGCTGTCTCTCCTTATTCCTTGCTGGTGCTAGTGCTCACTGGGAGCAGGTAGCCTGTCTGCCGTACAGCCCAACGTACACAGATGTGTCACTTGTAGGAGGAGCAAATCTGATGGTGTGTTTGGGATCCAAGACCCAGGTTGCCTGATTAGATTTCAGCGTATCTGCTGAAAACTGATACCAGCAGTGTTTGCTGGGCAGGAGGCCTGAGGGATAGTGTAAAGCACAGTGGCATGCAGTCTCCAGTCTGGGAGCAAACTGCGGGCTCACAGAGTGCTTGCTGCTGGGTGGAGGGGGGACAGCTGGGCGCTGGGCATTCCTCCTGGGATGCAGCTCTCACCTCCCGGCCTGTTCTCTCTGCAGCGTGGCACAATGCGGCGGCGTTATGAGGACGACGGCATCTCTGATGACGAAATTGAAGGGAAGAGGACATTTGACCTTGAGGAAAAGCTCTCCACCAACAAGTTTAATTCTACTTTCGTCATCTTCATGGAAGGCAAAGGTTTGTGCTGCAGCTGTGGCTTGAGCTGTTGCTGTCTGTAACCAGACAGCTGCTGTGGTTTTCCTCTTCACTGCAATGTGATGTGTGAGGTGACCTTTTCCCCAAGCTTTTAGGAGAAAGCTGACAGTGATCACAGTTGGATGTGTTCTCTGCATCTGACTACACACTGAGCCTTCCTGACTGCCAGCATGAAGGGCAGTTGTAGTGATAATCAAATCCCTTTCCAGTGTCCTACACTTTGCTGATTTTTGTTTTCCACTAGAGCTGAAGAAACTGACTGCTGTTCACACTAGCTCTGTGCTTTCCTTTCTTGTAAACTGCTTTTGTAACCCATGTGGACAGGTGAGGCAGGAATGTTATGCCTGCTCCCCTGCAAGCCCCACTTTGCTGGCAAGGTGCTTATCAGTAGAAGTTTGGTTCAAGTTTCCCAAGTCCATAAGCCAGGAAACTAGTAACAGGGAGCATGTGTGGGAAATGGCGTGAAGTGAGCTCGCTCTGGAGAGGGATGTTCTGGCCTGCAGCTCTGCAAGCTCTCTAATACACATGGCAGCCAGGAGCAAGAGGGTTTGCCTGGGACAGCACCTGAAATTGCAGCCACATGTCTGCTAGATGTTCAGTTAAGAGTACATGAGGTCTCCCTGCTGTCTTCTACCATGTGTGCAGCTCAGTGGGATGTCCTTTCATCACACAGCCAGTGCAAGCCCTCATGAGGATTTACCGTGAGGAAGGAGGTCCTGCTTGGCTGTGAGTTCCTTAGGAAAGCGAGGAGCAGAAGCCCAAGCTGTTTCTCTGTCTAGCCCAGCCTCTGGAGCAACTCCCCCTCCCTCCCTCCCTCCCAAGCAGTTGTCTTAAGAGCTGTCACCAGCACACACCATGCTGCTTGCAGAGCTGCCATAAAGGAGTTCCAGGATTTCTGCAGGAGTGTGGGAAGGGCAAGACTCCCTCAATAGACAGCTGTGCCACAGAGATTTGAGGAGGTTTTGAGCCGCCTGAGTAGAGTCTGAAGCTAGTTTGCAGGCACCAAGGTTGAGGTAGAGATCTTGTCTAACCTCTGTTTTTATACAATCCTCTGTAGGAGTCTTGCCTTACGCCTTCTTCCTTTTCTCCCCACACCAGATTTCACAGTTGAATACATCCAGCGAGGTGGCCTGAGAGACCCCCTCATCTTCAGGAGCTCTGATGGCCTGGGTATAAAGTAAGTGTTGGAGCACAGAGTGGAGGGTGGCTCTGCTCTGATTTCTTGCCTGACTTCATGTCATGGGCAATCTGATGCTGGTCACTGAATCTGTACTCTGCCAACCTGATAAGACTGTGCCCTGTTCACACTGTTGAGAAAACAGAGAAAAGCATCTTCCATCTCACATATCCTATTGTTACTAGTCTGTTTGGGCTTAAAATGAGAGGATTGAATTTGCTGTATGTGATCACAGTTCAAGCAAATACCTGGCAAATGTTACTGCTGCTTTCAGGCAACGTCTGTCTTGTTTGGTGGTGTTTTTTTGTTGTTGGTTTTGTGTTTTTTTTTGCCTAATAATACAGGCAAATGTTGCCAGATATTCTACAAAATGGTTGACTATCTGGCATTTTCCAGAATACAAAACTGGTCTGCCTAACATGTTTACTGCTAAGCTGCCATCCCTCTCTTGCTACAGTAAGTCAGTTCAGGTTTACTATTTTGAGTATAAAGCTGTACTGATGGAAGACTTTGTACTGTTTGGTGGTGTACCTACTGTTGGTATGTGTATACAGCACAGGTAGGATATGTAGTTTTAGGGCAAGTAACACTACCTCCAAACCTTACTGTTGGCAAGTTGGAAGCATGAATTAGATTTAGCAAACTTTGTCAGAACCACCATCAGCAGCACTGTTCTTAAATTCCTCAACTAGCTATATAAGGAATGGACAGTAGATAACGGAGTGCACGGTACACTGTGCTGTGATGAATATGTGAACAAATGGTGTCAGGCTTAGTTTTAATAGCTGGCTGACTTGGGAGGGCACATATTTGGTACTGAGGGTTACAGTGTGGGTGAAACAGGATTCCCTTGAGCTTTTGGTTATTTCTCTGGGTCTGGAGCTGCTTGAATGACTGTCTGCCCATTGTGCTTGTGACAGCAGCATTTGTGTAGATACAGTCAGAGGAGTTATGTTGTGTTACTGAGTATACTGCTTCTACTAGTCCAATGGTCTCCCTTGTACTGGGACAACCCATGCAGAGAGTCTTTAAAACGAGAGCTGGGATTGCTTAGTTCCATTCCTTTGCCGGAAGTCACTGTGCTCTGTAGGTGTCGTATCCTGTTCACAAGCCACTCTTGCTTACCCAGCCTTGTGCCACTAGAGACCTATGTGCACAGTCCTTGTCTGTATCTTCACCTACACCCATCAGACAAAAAAGAAGCACAGCGGGGCTGAGAAGAGGTTACGGGTGGGAAGAGAATGCAAACAGAAGTGCTTCATGAGGTTTTTTAGCAAGGTGTTTGTCTTGCAGGATGCCAGATCCGGACTTCAGCGTGAACGATGTGCGGCTGTGTGTTGGTGAGTGTCTCTCATTGTCCAGGAGCTGCAATGAACATCAGGTGCACACTGGGATGATAGGGAGAAACAGAGAGGCACTAGGTGTATCAAAGCTAGAAGCCTGGTTTTGTGGCACCCCTAGTGCGCAGCTGGTTGAACCTGAGCCGTACTTTGCCAGTGGGTCACAGCTTTTACCTGCTTGAGCAGTCTAGTTTGTCCTGAAAACATCTGTTTTGATGTGGGTGTGGAGGAAGATAAAGTTATGGGAGAGGCAGAGACATTGCAAGCATGTGTGGGTGGGTTCTTTGAGGAAGTGCATCCAGAGCATCTCTTCTGGGAGGCCTGTTGTGCACAGGAACAGCTCCAGTAACATTTGTCCACTCTGGCAGGGAGCCGGCGGATGGTGGATGTAATGGATGTAAACACACAGAGGGACATAGAGATGTCCATGGCACAGTGGGCACGCTACTATGAAACACCTGAAGCTGAACGGGAGAAACTTTACAATGTCATCAGCCTGGAGTTCAGCCACACCAAACTGGAGAACCTGGTGCAGAGACCTGCTACGGTCAGTGCAGTTGTTTCTGCAGGGATGTCCCTTCCCTTGTGCTTGCAGTCGCTCTCAGAGCGCAGTCCAGTGCGTGAGTACAACAGGAGAGGAGCTGTTCAGAGCGTGCATGGGCTCAGCCAGGGCTGTGCTCTGGAAGCTGTTGGAGCTGGTTCTGTGCTTGACTTGGATCCAGCAACTGATCTCACAGTAACGCTGGGGCTGTTAGGCCTCGGCTGCAGTGACCATGGTGCGTGATTCTACCTTGTTCGCTAGCTGCCAGTAATTAGAGAAATGGAAGTGATTTGCAAAGGAATAATTGGAGTAAAGTAAATTGTTCCTGCTGGCTGGATTTCAAGAACAGACACGGAGGTCAAACAAGCATCTGAATTTGGTAGAGAGGTGCAGTGTATTGAGGCAGAACGGGGATGCTATCTCCAAGCCTATCCCAGTTAGCTGATCCAATTGTCTCTTTGATACTGGGTGCAGAGCCTTCAATGCCAATGAGGTTTAGAATCAAGCAACAGCTCAGCAATGTTTGCTGCTTTTGTGAAAGAACAGCAAAATCTGGGGTGAAGCTTCATGGCTTGCCTGGAAACAACAATTCTGTTAGGATAACACCCTGGTGTCTGACTGCACGAGGTGGCAGGAAGTGTAGCTGATGTGAAGTGCTGAAGTCCCTGAGGGCAGGGAGTGCCCTGGGATAGGGCACAGCATTCTGTCTGTCTGCCAAGTAAAGAACCAGCTGACCCTACTGAAGTGTTAAAAGTACCTGCGTATCTGAGGTGAATGTCCTGAACTCTACACTCAGCAAAGAGAAACAGGCAGCTCTGAGGGCCACTTGTTTCTCTCTGCTAACTGCAAAGGGAGTCTGGATATCTATGCTTGCTCTGGCTTTGCTGAATCTGAGCAAGTTGTAGCCCATCCCTGCAGATGCTGCCCAGCAGATATTTTATGTGAGCCCAGTGTATATGTATATGTGTATATGTATGTGAGCAGTTTCTGATTGACCTCCTAAGTGGAAGAGCAGCATCCCCATGCTGTTCTTGTGATCTTGCTGGGGTGTTTGCTGTTAAAATTCATTCAGAGGCTCACTAGCATGAGAACAGCTGATCTCAAATGCTTTACATGTACGATTGCAGCGGGGGCACAAGAGAAGTTGCTGAGGTGAGCGGGAGCCAACATGGGAGCATTGTGGCCATTCAGCTAAACCCAGAGGCCCTCCTTTCCTTCCTAGGTCCCAGAGTTTGTTGTGGTTATGCTCTGAACTGAGCTTGCTGGCAGCCTGTGTGCAGCACCATAGTAATTTTGGTAGTCCAGTGCGGGAGTGTTGTGCCACTTTCATTTATACTCATGTCTCTCACTTTTCTGCTGCAGGTGGATTTGATTGACTGGGTTGATAACATGTGGCCCAGGCACCTGAAGGAGAGTCAGACAGAGTCCACAAATGCTATTCTAGAGATGCAGTATCCAAAAGTGCAGAAGTAAGTGACTTGTTTTGCTGCCTACCACCATTGGCATAGCTCAGGATCTCTTGCAAGAAATCTGCCCAAGGGAGAAGCAGTTTGTTCCAAGGGGGGAGGGGGAGGAACAGCTGTGCCACCTTGTGCCCCCTTACCCCATTTATATTAGCAGGTAACAACTCTGTTAATAACTCTGCAATTAGTTTCTGAAGCCTGTGCCACGTGCTGTGTGGAAGGGTGGGCATGTCATCTTGAGGCGCTTGCTGCACTTTGAGGAAGCTCTTGGTGCTTGCTGCTTTGAGGCATCTGGAGTCCCCTGAGCTGTGGAGTGCTGCCCATCCTTCCCTGTAGGACAGACCTGTGGCTTGAGGGTTTCTAGAGCTGCTAAGTGAGTGAGGATGAAAGATCTCCTCTTGCCTGGGCTAGATCTTCTTGCAGGGATGTGACAAATGTGAAGTGAGCTCTCCCACAAATCGCCTTCATGCAGCTGAAGTGCTTAACACTGCAGCGATTGGTTTCAGGCAATGCACTGAGCTGTTGGTTGGGGTTTGGGCAGCGTGTTCACTTTGAATGCACTGTATTTATTTAAAAATGTGGATCGCCACCTGTTTTCACCTTCTCTTCTTGGTTCCCACCAGGTACTGTCTGATGAGTGTCAAGGGCTGCTACACTGATTTCCATGTGGACTTTGGTGGTACTTCTGTGTGGTATCACATCCACAGAGGAGGCAAGGTAGGAGGAGAGTCCCTGTTGGGAAAGGTGAAGGCGCTATAGGAGAGTGACTCTTAGTGTTGTCTTCTATTGATCCTTGAGGATGCAGGTCCCAGACAGTGAATTCAAGTCTTTTCACCCTAAGCTTGTTCATGTATGGCTCTTAGGAGTAGCTGAGGTACCCAGAAGTCCACCAGGCACAAGCTGAAAACCCATGCTGTAGAGGTGATGCTGAGAAACTTTACAAAAGGCTGGATGGCATAGAGTATAATGACCCCATTCATCCAGTGCCTTGGGTTTCTGAAGGATCATTTGGCTACATGACTGATTACCTCTTGGTGTGGTGCAAACATTAACTCTGGAAGGAGCAACAACCAAAAGAAAAATACCTAAAGGTGAATGAGAGCCTCCTAAAGCTTAACTGTGCACGGATTTTTGAATAGCCAGCAGATGTGTGAGGGTGTCACCTTAAAACACCAAGTGATTTCAGAAGTAGAAGCTTTCAAACTGAAGGTGAGGGACAGGCTTTCCGTACAAAACCTATTGTAATGTTTCTTTTTTTTTGTGAGAAGTAGTTCTGAACTGGGACTGTTCAGTCTGGGGAAGAGGAGGCTGAGGGAAAACCTTGTTACTCTTTCAAATACCTGAAAGGTGATTGCAGCAAGAGCGAGGCTGGTCTCTTCTCACTGGTGACAGGATGAGGGGAAATGGCCTCAAATTGCATCAAGGAAGTTTTAAACTGGATATCAGGAAGGGTTGTTAAGCACTCAAATAGGCTTCCTAGGGAGGTGGTTGAGTCACCATCCCTGGATGTGTTTAAAAACCAATTGGATGTGGTGCTCAGGGACATGATGTAGCAGAGGGCTGTTAGAGTTAGGGCAGTATGGTTAGGTTGTGTCTGGACTTGATGATCTTGAAAGTCTTTTTCATCTGGAGTGATTCTATGATTCTGTGGTTCTAACAGTGTCAGATGTGAGCTTCTTGTCTGTAATCACTTCCTGTAGCTGAATCAGTCCAAGACTTGAAAACTGAACCCCAGTTCTGTTGAGATAAAGTTCACTAGGTTACAAATTTTGTGCACAGTTTGCTTCCCAGTTGGTTGTTTCCAGTCAGTCAAGCAGGGGTTCCTGTATGCCAGGTATCCCTTACTCCAGCTTGATGTTGTATGTGGGCCTGGTTGGAAGGAAGCCCATCTGGAGGGGGAACTGGAAGGTGCCAGTTCTCTCTCCTGCCCTCAGCAAGGTGAATTGTACCTTAAGCTCTGCTTGTAGTTGGATATGTTGCGTCTCTTCTTTTCACTTTCAGAGAAGAGATCTGTAGCAATTCAGATGCTGTAACACTGAAGGAGCTAGCTAATGCAAAGTCAGATGCCCTAGCTGGCTCTTCATCTACCCTGGAGAGCACAGTTATGTTCAGCAAGTGAAACTTAAATGACACCAAGTCCTTGCTGGGAGCAAACCCCCTTCAATAGCCATCGGCTGGATGTGCCCAGTGTCACAGATACAGTCTGTGCTTCAGCAGTACTGCTCAGGGGAGCAACACAGCAGACTCAACGTTGCATGAGTGAATTGGTGCAGTCAGAGCAGGGAAACGTGATGGTAGCTCAGCATGCCGTATAAGCAAAACAAATATCATATAGTGCAGAATTTGCTAAAGGCTTCACCTCTGTTGCCCAGTGAAATGCCCCCAGCTGCTAAACTTTGCCTTTGAGAGCAACTGGATATTCCTGGAGCTTCTGGTTAAAGCCACTGATCATCCAGGGCTGAATTCAATAAGGATCTTCTGCAGTGGGTGAGAACAGATCTGGGAGGAAACTGGCTAAATGGACAGTTACTGGGAAATTATACTATCCCATCTTTCTCCACTGACTTGAGCTGTGTTAAGGGATAACAGCAAACTGTCCCTCTTGAAGAATCTGGGCTTTCAACCTACTTCTCCTTGCAAAGGAATTGTAGCTGCCAGACTCTCCCATAATTCTGATTTGTGGCTCCACTGATTGCTCATAAGACAAGCTAACAGTGTCTGAGGAGCCTAGTAGAGGGGTTGATATTTACTGGCCAACCTGTACTGTGCAGAGGCTGAGAAATGCAAATCTCTAGTTCATCTGTGGCTCTGAATAACATATCAGCATTCAGAAAGAGACAAGTAAATATCTCCTTTGTTTCAGTGCTCTCATCTTTAGTTGGCTTTATGTCTGTTCACATTGACTTTGTAAGTAATGCCTTACAGAGCATCCCAGACTCAGTCTAGGAATGATGCTTGGTGCATGGGGGATGAGGACCCTTGTTCAGTGGCTTGCTCTCCCAGATGGGACAGCTGCTTTGGTCACTTGACTGGGGATTTCTGCACGTCTGCATCCTCTGTGGGTAGGGAGAGGAAGATGTCTGGATATTTGGGGGAGGGAGCAGGACAGGTTTAGAAGAAGCTAACAGTACAGTGACTTATGTGTTTTCTTTACTTGCAGATCTTCTGGTTGATCCCTCCTACACCCCAGAACCTGGAGCTCTATGAAAACTGGCTTCTCTCAGGGAAGCAGGGAGACATATTTCTTGGGGATAGAGTGTCAGAGTGCCAGCGCATCGAGCTGAAGCAGGGCTATACATTTGTCATCCCCTCAGGTACTGCAGGTTGGGCAGTTGCATCTTGTCTTCTGCCAGGTTTGTGGCAAAGGAACACCTGAGACGCAAGCAGAATCAGGGCAGGCAAAATTTAGCTTTCATGAGTAGAAGAGAGAGGGCAATGTTATGTGGCTCTGTTCTCTTGCTTGTGGCTCTCAAAACATGACTTTCATGATACTGCAGATTCAACACAGGTGTCCAAAAGGCTCTGTCTGTCTTTCATCACAAAAGGAGGCTTTCCCAAAACCCACCACAATGTCATTCTAAGCCTGACTTGTTTAAGCAAGCAGAACGAACGGGAGTGCATCAGCAGTGTCTTGCATGCGCAGTCAGTGCTGTGCTAGAAAACAGCAAAGGCGGAAAAAGATGGGGTGCAGAGTTGGGTCACACAGCAGCCTGAGTTAATTGTTGGCAGGAGCTGTCTAACAGCCTTTTAGGGCTGTGATTCAGACCTGGGATGTCTGTAAAATGCCCTAGCAGTAAGGAATACTTTCTTGTAAGGAGAAAGATGATTGGACCCCTTGCAAGGAATCACTTTCAAGGCTTCTAATAGAACTGCCACATAAAAGTTAGGTCCATCAGGCTGTCTCAGATGGCAGAAGCTGTTTCCTGTTAACAGTAGTGCAGAAATTAGGTGTGTTGTATACACATGTTCCTGTAGCTTACAGCAGAAGCAGGAACAGAAGACAGCAGGGGTTGTACAAGTGACTTGAGTCATGGGGTCTTGACTTTTTGCCCTAAGGGAATGCTGGGATCTACAAAATGTTGGACTTGTCTGGATTAACCTCTGAGACAATGGAACTGAGACTTGATTTACTTTGAGGTTTTTTTCCATTGTTAAATAAACTGTGAAAGACTGTTCTTGGTTCTGCTGATGTTTTTAAGTATAATGCAACTAGGAAGCAACTGACAGACACTGGAATGACAAAAAGTTGTGGAGGGGAGGTAAATACTGGCACACTCACTACCTTGGGAAGGTGAATTTAGGTGTGTAAGTATAAATCTGCCTCTAGCTCTTAGATGGGTAAAATGAGCTGAGCATTGAGTGATTCGGTAGTGATGCTTTGTGAGGATTAGACATTGCTGTGCTAATGCAAGTGTCAGCCTTCATCAAAGAGTTGGGATGCAGATGGTCCACTCCTCTCCTTCCTCTGCTGCTAGACCTGGCTGATGTGATGGGTCATGGCTAATCTGTTAACAGCTGACCTAGGTATGGTTTAAAGCCTAACTATCAGAGTAAGCCTAGGTGAGCAGCATGGAAGTTATGCAGTTTTGAGAGCCCTTCTCCAAAAACTGCAGTTGGTAAGTGGTTTCAAAGGAATTGACGTAGTAGGGATTTAACTGGTTGTGTGACCTTGACCTCCCCTATTCACTCAGCAGAACTCTTCAAACTCTTTCTCCCAAAGGTTGGATCCATGCTGTGTACACTCCCATGGACACACTGGTTTTTGGAGGCAACTTCTTGCACAGCTTCAACATCCCTATGCAGCTCCGGATCTACAGCATTGAAGACCGCACGCGGGTGAGGAGAGCTGGGAGGAAGCAGCCTCCTAGGGTGGCAGGGAGGGCACAGGAGCAGTGGTGTGCAGGCAGGCGATCTGCATCTCACCCTGTGACATTGCTGGAACTCCCCTGCTAGATGTGCAGGAAGGGGCTTGGGTGAAGGACGGCCGGTAGCACGTTAGGGCTTGCTGTGTTCCTTCATCCTACCTCCAGTCTGATGTCAGGCATCCAAGGGGTTGGAAGCATTGCAGAGAGTGTGGTGGGGATCTCCCCTGGCAAAGCAGCCAGGGAGGAGGAAGGCTCCAGCAGGTCTTCGGGAGTGCATCCAAGCACAATGCCTTTGCCCTTAGCCATTCTGCTCTTTTTTGATGTTGATTGTGGGCTTTAATGTGATAAAGATGGCTGAAACAAAAGGCTCCCAGAGAACTCAAGCCAAGAATGCTGTTGACAAGTGGGTGCTCTCCCTTGTTTCTTGTGGAGATGTGGCTCCTGCGGAGAAGCCTGGGCTGTGGCGTCTGCTGCTCTCCTGTACTAAGGAGAGGGAAACCAGTGGAGAGCTGCAATCCTGACAAAGACAAAGGAAGTGTTAATGTTAGTGATTTGCAAGTGAGAAGTACCTGGTGTCTGCTCCACCTGGCCTTTGCTTTCCTTCCACGTGGAGAATGACATCTGGCACAGATGCTGTTATTACACATGTACATGCATTTCCTGCCTCTCTGGAGGGGATTGGGCTCGCTACAGGCAGCACAGCAGTCTGCAGCCCTGTGCAGAAGGCAGTCTGAACTGATCCTCTTCCCTCTTCTGCAGGTCCCAAACAAGTTTCGCTATCCCTTCTATTATGAGATGTGTTGGTACGTGCTGGAGCGCTATGTCTACTGCATCACCAGCCGCTCACATCTCACCAAGGACTTCCAGAAGGAATCACTCAGCATGGGTGAGCTCCTCTCCAGCCCCTGTTCCTCCTCACATGCTGCTGCAGGTCTGTGTGGCAGGCAGGGAGGGCTGTGTGGGATAGAACTCAGGACCCTCACTTCCTCCATTTACAGAGTGGTTTCTCTGTGTGTTTCCTCTCATTTCCCTGTCTGCTGCACTGAGCAGTCAGAGGGTAGACTACTTCCTCCTCTGCTCTTGTGTCAGGCCAGGCTCCTTGCAGCTGCAAAACCAGCAGACCTGCTCCTGGCCTTGCTCATACATGCAAAGTGTGTAACAGAAGAGGGGAGGAATGCTGCCTTGCTGCATCATGGCGCCTTGCTGTGGGGCTGTGATGCTTTCTTGCTGATCAGGGCCATCCTGCATGCAGAGTTTGAGGAGCTTTGTCAGATGATCTTCAAGAGGGTCTCACAAAAGAGATGATTGGCCTCGTTAAAGCCTCTGCAGCAGTTTAAGAGGTTATTTGTTATGGATATACCCTTCTTGAGACTGGGAGAGAGCTGGATAGCCTGAGCCTGAGGGCCCTGAAAAAATCTGTACTCACTCCTCAGAGGGGATCTAAATGCCCATGACTGGGTGCTTTTCTGATGGCCAAAGCCTTCTGGGGACATTGGAGAATTGCTCCCAGCTATTTTTAGGGTCAGAGGAGGGTGCTTTGTTATGCACAGTCAGGCTCAGAGACCTTGTGGTCATCTGGAAAGCCCACATCTCCTGCCTCCCATCAGGAGGGCAGGTCCCACCCAAGACCAGATGGCAGGAGATGCCAAGCCCTCTCAAAATAAATCTGGACCTCAGCTTTGCTATCATCTGCTGGAGGAGGCTTCCCACATCCCGTGCCTGGCCATCCACAGAGTGACTGGGAGTAGGAAGGGGTTTTGCTATTCCTCTCTGGCAGCCATGTGCACCATCCTTTTTGTGATCTTGCCCCATGTATATCTGTTGTGCCAGTAACGTGCTTCACTGGTGATCTGTCTCACCATACTAAAGACACAGGAATTATGAACGTCCATCTTAAGCTTGTTAAAAACAATTACTTTTCAGTTATTTTCATAACAGGTAAGGACAGTTTGTGTAGATCCCCCAAAGCTTGCAATTCATTTACAGAACTCCTGAACAAGATTTTAAGAAATAGCTAATTAAATCTGGATAAATCCTGAGAGGGTTCCTTTAAAGACCGAATGTTTCCTGCGACCAGTTGGCCACTGGGATCTTGTCTCATGCTTTCTCTTTCATGGCAGATATGGAGCTGAGCTCCTCAGACTCGGTAAACATGGAGGAAGAGGAGGAGGAAGAGGAGGATGCAGCAGGAAAGGAACCAAGGAGACCGATCACAAGACGGTCTGTTCTTACCAGCCCTGTAGCCAATGGTGCCAACGTGGACTATGACGAACTGGGCAGGAGCTGCCGGAGCAGCCTGCCGGCTCTGAAGAAGAGCCCATCTGTAGACTCCTGTGACTCTAGCCGGGGCTCCCAGAATGGCCAGGCCTGGGAGCTACATGGTGGCAGTCCACGCAAGAGCAGGAGGGTGCACCTGACACAGTTTGAGCTGGAGGGGCTGCGCTGCCTGGTAGACAAGCTAGAGTCACTCCCTCTGCACAAGAAGTGCGTTCCCACCGGCATCGAGGACGAGGACGCTCTCATCGCCGATGTCAAGGTACGTAGGCTTGGGAGCACCACTTGTGACGCTGCTCCCTGGATGAGTTTGTTTGCTGGTGTATCAGAGATGAAAACTCCACGCCCTCCCCTCCTCTCCCACCCCCAAATGAGGAATCTGTGTGCATTCATGGTCTTAAACCAGTCATGGGGTGTTGCGTCTGCAGGTTTCTTTTTTCCGTTATGTAAGGCTAATGTGCTGGGTAATGTTGCACCAGCTGATGCTTCAGGACAGCCCTGACTTGGATTTTGGCTGGGTGCTGTGTGGGTCCCTTATAGGTGCCAGAGCTCATTTGCAGTGTGGTTTGTCCTGTTCTGGCTCTGGCCACCTTGGGCTGCTGGATGCTGTGATAGTTGGAGCGCCCTGTCTTGGGTAGAATTGTCTGTGTTTCTTTGGGTTGTTCACACAAGATGTTGATCCTGGTTTATGTGGGAGTCTTTGTCCAGCTTTACACCCTGCGCTATATCTGATCTGTTTTGCTGCCTCTGTGCATCATAAAATCATAGAATATTCAAAATTGGAGGTGAATCACAGAGGTTGTGGAGTCCACCTCCTTGGTGTTTTAGCCTTTTCAGTGTTGAAGTGAGAATTTCAGCCTGTATTCTGTGCAAAGTCCATCTTAGTTCCTTAATCCACAGTTACTTCCTGCTCCTTCTTACTGGCAGTGACCTGCTCAGCTGCCTGTACCAAAGCTGACAGCCAAATGCAGTCATAGGAGCAACTGCTCCTTGCTGTTCCTTTTCCAGGGGCAGTCTCCAGACTTTGTGGGGCATTTGGTAATCTATTCTGTGCTGGGGGCAGCTGTGTGCAGCCTGTGGTCCTAACTGACCCCATGGCTTGTAGATGTCAGAGACACTTGGCCACAGGAGCCTGTCAGGCCTCCCTATTAGGGGCTGCAGGTCTTCTTTCTCCTGGGTTTTTCAAGTTTGCAGCATGCGTGTCTGAGCCACCATGGCCCTGCCTGGACTGTACAGTGCTCTAGAGAAACATCAGCTGTGAGCAGGTTTCTCCCTTGGGATTCTTGGTGGTCCTGACCAGATGGAATGCTGCAACACACTTCCAGCTGTACTCTAATAACCTGTGTCCCTAGGCACAGACCTGGCAAACTGCCTTTCCACACTGTCTCTTGTGTGGTGATGGTGAGTTTCAGGGTGCCCGTGTGCTGGGTCATATGGAAAAATGCGTTTTTGCATCCTGTCATGAGTTGAGCCCAGAGTTGTCACATGGTGGCACCTGGCACTTTGGATGTGACAAAGACCTGCTTCCTGCTCTGTGCTAAGAGGTGCAGAGTCTCAGCAGACAGACAGCAAAGCCATTCCTGAAAGGGCTGCACCAACACTGAGCAGGAAGAGCTGCCTCTGTCTCCACCTTGACCTCTTAGCTTTGCCTGCATCCTTTGTACAGTTCCTGGCAACACTGCATCGCTGCTATTTGCTCTGCCGTAGCTTAAATGAGAGGGCTGTAGGAATCCAAGAGACTGCTAGCATGAGAAGTGAGGTTGACACATCTGGCACTGCTGTCTTGCTGAAAAATGTCCATGAATTCGGTCATACTGTAGAATGGTTGGGTTGGAAGGTACATAAAAGCCCCACCAGCCTCACCCCTACTGTGGGCTGTTTGCCTGCCACCAATCTGATCAGGCTGTCCGTGGCCTGTCCAGCCTGGCCTTGAGCACCTCCAGGTGTATCACTGTGCATGGTCTGGTGAGTCACTGAAGGATCACTGGCGAAGATGGGTGCGTGGGAGGTCCTATCACCTGTGGACTGCTTCTGCCCATCACTTTGGATCCCCATTCCTCTAAACCAGTAGAGGAACAGTCACAAACTAGTTGTTGCGTTTTGGCTCTGCCTGGAGCTGCTGGAGCACCAGGCATGTACCTGGTGCAACGTCTGCCCACATCAGAGCCATCACCTTGCTCTTCTGCCAGCATTGTACTCTCCCCTGCCTGCTCTGTTTATTCCGTGGGTTACATCTGCCCGGAATGTTCCCCATCCCTGTCTCTGGAGATCTGCCAGGTGGAATCTATGTTCCCAAGGCAGTTGGTTTCTCTAGGTGCTCATGTTGAAGAGAAGCAGCAATTGTGGCATCCTGCTGAAGCCCTTAGAGGAGTGATCGTCCCCTTAGAGGAGTCAGTGATCTCAGGACACTCCATGGGTAGTCTGATGCAGGGGTGAGGAATGGGCTGCTCCCACCAGAGCTGGACAGTGAAGGTCAGGCTGTGAGGCTCCCTGTGCTGGTATGACAGCTTTCACAGTGCATCTGATGCTTCTCACACAGTAGGCTGAGCTGAGGACCCCTTTGCTGCCCTTCCTGAGCAGAGGTGACCTCCATGTATGTCCAACAGGCATAGCATAGATGAAGTGCTGGAAAAGCCCCCAAGCTGTGCTACTGGTCTGAGTGTCTCCACTGCGCTGCAGCTGACCCTAGAGGGCCTGGGGTGGTGGTGGAGCTGGTGATGGAGGTGGTGGTAGTCCTAGCACTGAGTCAGACAACAGAGCTGGGCAGGGCAGATAAAAGCTGCAGCTGCCTGCAGGAAGCCATATGTCAGGTACGGGAGCGGCAGCTTTCCCCTACTGCTGCTTTTGGGGACTTTAAGTGCCCCTCCATGTTAACAGAGGGGGCACGATGGTCTTGGAGAACTGGGGTGACCTTGCTGTGGGTCTGTCCTCCTCTAGTGCTGAGGTCACTGGTGCCTTTGGGGCCAGAGCTGCTCCTAAACTTGACGGTGATATGTTCGTGCCTCCAAGCTGGGAGGGCACGGGTGCATTCCCCGCATTCTGGGGCACTCCTCCCCTCACCTTGATTGGAGCCCTTTCTCCCTACTCACGTCCAGCAAGAACCCGGAATCTGCTGTGCAGGAGGCAAAAGGAAGCTTCGGGGTGGCTCTCCCTTGACCTGGGGACATGGCCGCGTTCCTCCGTTTGCGGTGCGGCGGCGGGCGGGCGGTGGGCCACGTCGCCGGGCCCCTCTGCACCAATTGGCGCAGCGTAACCGCCGTGCCGCCCCTCCCGGCTCTGCAGCAGAATGGCTCTGCCCTCTGCTCGCTCGCTCTCTTTTTCTCTTCTGCCATCTTCCCGTTGCAAAGCATTGCTGGGAACCGCATGTGGGTGACGCAGCAGCATTGTTTCAGGCTCAGGAAACTGCCGCTACTGCCCAAGGGCTCGAGAGGAGCACGCGGCTGCCGGCGTGGCTGCTGGATGGAGCTGGGGAGGAGCCGGGGACGCTCGGGGCGGGGGGCGCGGGCGCGCTTCTGGCCATGTCCCTGAGAGCTGTGGATCCGGCGCGGGGCCGCATAAGCTGAGCCAGCCCAGGCAAAAAGGGGAGGGGGGGCAGCCCTTGCCGTGTGGGCACCGAAACAAAGAGGGCTCATCAAACTTCGCCTCGGAGTAGCAGCCGCTCAAGAAGCGCAAGGTCAGGCGATTGGCGGTGCATGCGGGACAGGGAGGGGACACAGGGATGCTCGGGGACTGCGGGGGGACCGGGGGCTCCGGAAGCTGGGGGTCCCTGCTTTCCTTCAGCAGGCGCTCGGGCTCGCCTCTCCGCTTCCTGTCCTTGGGACGTGCAGCCAGGGGTCCCGTCCTCGCTGCACCCTTGAGGCACCTGGGTTGGACCCACCGCCACCCCCAGCCGCAGCTTCCTGCGCGTACCCACGTGTGCGTGCATGCACCCTTGGTCCCTGACCTTCTCTTTCGGCCCGTGTCCAGGGACGGTGGGCTGGGAGGCGGAAGAGCTGCAGGCAGTGCGCCGGTGAGGTAGTGGCTTCCTGTCTGAATCAGTGCGGGGTTGCGGTGTTGGAGCCAGTCCCTAGGGATAGGGATGGGGTCGCTATCCCTGCCTGGCCGCGGGGATGCTGGCTAGAGGCTCCTGCTGGCGTGGCCATGGCAACACCACGTAAATAAAGCACCTTTGCAGCAGGCGTGTCTGGTAGGCAGGAGGCTCAACCTCTCCGGATAACGCAGGGTGCTCGGGGGGGGTAACTCACAGCGGGGCACAGGGGTGCCATGTCCCGAGGCTGTGGGGTGGGGGTGGGCGTGTATGTGTCCACACCCCTGCAAATCCCACAGCATCTCTGTAGCTTGCTGCTCTCTCCCTGCCCCTGTGCAGGGCCTTGGGGCTGAAACGCAGTCAATGAAAGTGCTCGTGCAGTCAGCTCAGCGGAGCTTGTCTGGAACATGGGGAGGGCTCGCTGCTCGTGGGCAGGGGGAGAGTTCCTTGAGATCCTTGCTAGTCCTTCCTGAGGCACGCTGGCCCTGGCATCTGTTCAGAGCCCACCTGGCTGGCAGGGGCATCGTTCTGCTCTCCTCACACTTGTCTTTTTTTGTCTTTTGTGCTTCTCTTCCTCTCCCTTTCCATCAGCTGCTGCTAGAAGAATACGCAAACAGTGACCCCAAACTGGCACTTACAGGCATCCCCATTGTCCAGTGGCCCAAAAGAGACAAGGTAGGAGCTGCAAAGAGGACTGTGGGTAGCTGTTCCTGGGGGGAATGGTGTGTGGTTTGTCCAGTTCTCCGCCTGCTTCTGGGGCTTGGCAGCACTACCTCCATACTGACCAGGGAGTGCTGCAGGGGCACAGCGCAGGGCTCCGTGGGCAGCCCCCAATGTGCTAGTGTATGCCTTGTCTGGGGGGATCTGCTGTGACTCCACAGGATACTTGTATTGGGCAAGGGCACGGGCCGCTCTTCTGGGGTAGAAGAGCAGGAGGTATTTGCATGCTGCAGGTGTGGCATTCAGGTGCTTGGTGCATCCACAGCTCGGTTCTCCTGCTGGCTTTCTTAGCACATGCAGCATCGTGGCTGCTCCCAGGAGGATGCAGTGGGGGAGATGTCTGCTGTCCCATGGGGGGTACTGCCACCCACCCACCTCAACTCCTTCCCTCTTCTATCCCCAGCTAAAGCTGCAGGCCCGGCTGAGAGTGCGCCTGCCCACCATACCCATTACCAAGCCTCACACAATGAAGCCAACCCCTCGCCCAACGCCCATCAGGCCCACGATGTCCCCCATCGTGTCAGGTGCCCGGCGGAGGCGCGTGCGCTGCCGGAAATGCAAGGCCTGCATGCAGGGCGAGTGTGGCATGTGCCACTACTGCAGGGACATGAAGAAGTTTGGTGGACCTGGTCGTATGAAGCAGTCCTGCGTCCTCCGGCAGTGCTTAGCGGTGAGTTTGTGGTACAATCCCATTCACCAAAGACTGCTGCAGCCCGGCAACAGTTCTGTGTGGCTGACCATGCTCAAGATTGGTTTCTGCAGGAAGGTTTGGGGTCTTTCCCATTGTTTGGGTGGTGGAGGGAGGAGGAGGAGATGGAAAAGCTGTCCTGCTCTGCCCTGGTTTCACCCCTACTTTCCTTTGTAGCCCAGGCTGCCTCACTCGGTCACGTGTGCGCTTTGCGGGGAGGTGGATCAGAATGAGGACTCGCAGGACTTTGAGAAGAAGCTCATGGAGTGCTGCATCTGCAATGAGATTGTTCACCCTGGCTGCCTGCAGGTGAGCAGCAGTACTAGTGAGAACTAGGGCCAGCAGGGCTGGACTGTGGGGAAGGGTGCTGCTGACTGCCCTTTGCTCTTTGCAGATGGATGGGGAAGGGCTGCTCAATGACGAGCTCCCCAACTGCTGGGAATGTCCCAAATGCTACCAGGGTGATGACACAGAGAAAGGCCAGGTAGGAGGCAAGCCACACTGAGGCAGGGGAGGGCATTTGTCCTGTGTGTCCTGCTTTGGGTAAAGCAGGATTTGGGCCAGCCAGGGCATGAAAGTGACTCTGGAAGTGCATGGGCAGGGTTGTGGGGTGGGCTGGAGACTGGGGGACCCCAGCAGGTGGCAACCAGGGTGCAATGCTGGGGTGAAGGAGCCAGCAGACACTGCTGCAGCCTGACCTCAGGGCTGACAGCTGACATTCCCTGCTCTATCTCTGGCTCCTAGGGAGCCCACTGGCATGCCAGAGCCAGGCCCCTGCAGAAGCGGCGAGCGCTACCAGGTCCTTCCGGCAGGCAGCGAGCAGAGCGCACATGGCAGTGTTCAGCCCACTGGCAGCTGCTGACACTACCCAGTATGCTGCCCTATCGCTACAACGCTGCCTGTAGGATTGTGCCCACTACTGTGGATGGAAGCAGGGCAGCCAAGGCAAGCTGGGCCCCAGACAGCGTCTGGCAGCGTCCTCACTTCCTCCTGGGTGATGTGCATGCTTGGGGTGCACGTATGGCTGGCTCTTGGGTCCCCCAGCACTGCAAGCAGCCAGAATGAGCACCCTTTCGCCCCCTCAGTGCCTCGTGCTGAGCTGTGATCTTGGGAGTTGTGAGAGGCAGGGGGCCTTTGTGCACAGAGTGGACACCAGCCCCAGCCTCAGGGGACACTATTTCTGCAAGAGGAGAAGGAAATGCCAATTTTTTTGCTGTGGGTATGGTGCATGACAACCATGAGGGATAAGAGGAGCACGTTCCCCTACCCCTGCTAACCTGCCATTCTGCCTCTGCAGAAGCGCAAGGTAGAAGAGAGCGATGATGACATGGCACAAGCCAAGGTGCTGCGGCCCTTGCGGAGCTGTGAGGAGCCCCTGACCCCGCCACCCAACTCGCCCACCCCCATGCTACAGCTGATCCACGACCCGGTGTCACCGCGAGGTGTGGTAACGCGCTCGTCCCCAGGCGCTGGTCCCAGCGAGCACCACAGCGCCAGCAGGGACGAGCGGTTCAAGCGGCGCCAGCTTCTGCGGCTCCAGGCCACTGAGCGAACCATTGTGCGGGAGAAGGAGAACAACCCCAGTGGCAAGAAGGAGCTGTCAGAAGTGGAGAAGGCTAAGCTGCATGGCTCCTACCTCACCGTGACGCTCCAGCGCCCCACCAAAGATGTTCATGGCACTTCCATTGTCCCCAAGCTGCAAGCCATCACCGCCTCCTCTGCCAACTTGCAGCACTCTCCCCGTGTGGTGATGCGCCACACACCTGCCCGGATGTACCCCCGGGGTGGGGGGGAGGACGAGGCGGCTGCTGAGGAGGACGAGGAGGAGGAGGATGAAGATGATGAGAACATGGAGGAGGGAGGGGCTGCCCGCCTCAACGGCAGAGGGGGCCGGGTGCAGGAGGGTGAGGAGAGCTGGATGCAGCGCGAGGTGTGGATGTCTGTCTTCCGCTACCTCACCCGCAGGGAGCTCTGCGAGTGCATGCGGGTGTGCAAGACCTGGTACAAGTGGTGAGTATGGGAACAGGCAGTGCTGCCAGGACCACTTGTAACTCCGCAGAGCCTGGGGCCTGATGGGCAGCTAAGAGGGGAAGGGGCAAAGGATCATTCACCCCCTAACCTATCCGTGCCTTCCTCCTCTCCCCAGCACTGGCATTTTTCAGGCAGCATCATCCCACTGCCTCTTCTGTCTGTGCTTGACTGTCCCCTCGGTGGGAGATGGTCACACGGTGTAACTCAAATCCCACACCGTGTTCCTGTGAGGTGCTGGTTCTCTTACCTCACCCGATGCCCCATGCAGCCCTTGCCCTTCCTGGCCCCACAGCACGAGTTGAGTGAGGATGGGTTTGCTGCCTGGGAATGCCTTAAGGGGCGCTGGCTGAAGACAATGCTGGCAGCAGGACAGCTGTGGATGGAGAGCTGGGAACAGACAAGGATGGGGAACTGGGTTTCTTGATGCCAAGAAGTGGGAATGGCACGGCAGGGAAGGGCTGGCACGCTTTGATCAGCAGGCATTGGGCTTGGCAGGCTGTAGGGGACGTGGCATGGCTGCTCTGGGAGTAGGGCAGCATCAGGTCCCCGGCTCTTGTGACAGAGGAGGGATTCATTCCACCTTCAGGCTCCATAACAGCTCCTGGTGATGCAGAGAGCACTGCTATGGCTGTGGGATGGGACTAGGTGGAGCATTTTGCCCCCTGGAAGCAAGGATACTGAAAATCTTTGCCGTATCTGGGGAGCAAGCAGGCTGGCAGTTGCTGTGCAGTTCTGTTACATGGCAGCAAAATTCTGCTGGAGCTCTTCTGGGTATCCTAGGTGGCCAGGCACCTTCAGCATCCTCGCATGTCTGGGAAGGCCCAACCAACTTGAAGGAGTGGCTTTGTTCTATGGCTGGAGCTATGCCAGGGCTAGGGTCCTCCCAGAATGACTGCCTCTTGTCCCTGACACCCTCAGTGCTCAGCTTTCACCCTTGTCCTCGTCCCCCAGGTGCTGTGACAAGAGACTGTGGACAAAGATAGATTTGAGCAGGTGCAAGTCCATCACCCCCCAGGCACTGAGTGGTATCATCAAAAGACAGCCTGTCAGCCTTGACCTCAGCTGGACCAACATCTCCAAAAAGCAGCTCACGTGGCTTGTCAACAGACTGCCAGGTGAGTGTGAGCTGGGCACTGGTCTGCTGCCAGCCTGCTCCACAGCTCCCCAGTGGCTGAAGCATAGCAAGAGGGGTACCTGCCTGCAGTAAGACTCCCGAGTGCCTGTGTCCCTTTGCCTGGGGAGCTGCCGTCATGGTTTTCTGCAGCTCTTCTCAGCGTGGAACCTTGCTCTATGTCCCACCTCAGGCAGGGAGAGAAGCTGTTTCCTCCTGCACCTGAGACCTGAGATGCCTCAGAACTGGCCAAGCCCAGCTGGCATCTTACATCTTTCTTTTTTTCCCGGCAGGCCTGAAAGACCTCATCTTAGCAGGCTGTTCCTGGTCTGCAGTCTGCGCTCTCAGTACCTCCAGCTGCCCCCTTCTCAGGACCCTTGATCTTCGGTGGGCAGTAGGAATCAAGGACCCTCAGATCCGGGACTTGCTCACACCTCCAACAGATAAACCCAGTAAGCCGCTGCCACGTGGCCAAGATGACTGAGCCAGGCACAGGGCAGGAGGTGTCACTGGATCTGCACGGCGCAGCACCGTGTGTCTGATCCCGGCTTTTCCCCTTCCTCTGCAGGTCAGGACAATCGCAGCAAACTCCGCAACATGATTGATTTCCGGCTTGCTGGCCTGGACATCACTGACGCCACGCTGCGGCTGATCATCCGCCACATGCCCCTGCTCTCCCGCCTTGACCTCAGCCACTGCAACCACCTTACAGACCAGTCTGCCAACCTCCTCACGGCTGTGGGCTCTTCCACACGCAACTCCCTCACTGAGCTCAACATGGCAGGTGGGTGCTGCTGGCCTTACTGGCACGGAGCGATTTGCTCCTCTGCTCGGTGCTGACACTGCAGCTCAACCTTTCTCTCCTGTCCCTGCAGGCTGCAATAAGCTGACAGACCAGGCCTTGCTGTACCTGCGCCGCATCTCCAACGTCACTCTCATTGACCTGCGAGGTTGCAAGCAGATCACTCGCAAAGCCTGTGAGCACTTCATCTCAGATCTGTCCATCAACAGCCTGTATTGCCTGTCCGATGAGAAGCTGATCCAAAAGATCAGCTAGAGACCCTCCCCCGGGCAGGCTGAGGAGAAGGAAAAAAAGCCCACCCCTCTCAGAGAGCCACTCCTCCGCCTTCCCACCTTGCCCTCCATGTCCTGCCCCTGCCTCCTCGTGGGCAGGGCCGGTACTGGCCTTGCTCAGCTGTCTTTTCTCCTCCTACCGCTGGGACTTGTGCCGATGTGGGCATTCCCCCGGCTGGCCAGTACGAGAGGAGGACCGTGCCCGCAGCAGGGAGCTCCCAAGGCGGAGGTTGTCGCAGACATCCCTGGGTGGAGAAATGGGGCGCACCCTCTTCCCCCCGCTTTTCCCCAGCTCCTTGCCTTGAAACACTTGTCACTTCCCCATTAGCACAAAGCTTGAGGCCTCTCCAAGGAGGAGGGAGCAGAGCTGGGACGGACCCTCTCTCTCGGTGCCACCACCAGCTTGAGCCCTGCTCTGAGCCCCCTCACCTGGCCCTCGGATCCCGTTCTTCCCCTGCGGTGAGGGTGAGGGCAGGAGCCCTACAGCCTGGGCGTGGTGGCAAGGCTGGGGATGGAGCTTCCACCCTGGGGCTTCCTCAGAGCCCTGTGCAAGGCTAGGCTAGGGGAGCAGCCCCCAGAGCTCAGGGAGGACTCGAATAATCAGTCAAGGGTGAGTGAGTACAGGGGGAGCAGGAACTGCTGCTTCTCCCTCCCCAGCTGCCTGCCACGGCCCAGCACTGCCAAGTGCTGAGATTTGTGTGGCAGGACTGTCCTGCTGCCTTGTCCTCTCCTCTCCCCCCGCCCCATTTTAGCTGCCGTTTTTTCCTTTGCAATGAGCGGTTGGTCCAAAGAACCTCTCTCTAGGGCAGCAGAGAGCTTTTTGCACTTTAAGAAAAAAAAAAAAAAAAAAGGAAAAAAAAAAAAAAAAAAAAAAAGGAAAAAAAAAAAATCAAGATGTGAGGAAAAAAGAAGGAGAGAAAAAAAAAAAAAAAAAAAAAAAAAAGTTGGTATCTTTTGGGTCACTCTTTTGTTTCCCTCCCTGCCCGCGCCCGGCTGCTGCTCCTCTCCCCGGTGCATGGCACAGCGCAGCCCCGTGTGCCCCTGGGGCCCCAGAAGCAATAAGGGAGGAGAGGAGGCTGCGGGGGTGCTGTTAGTGGGGGGAGCAGAGCCCCCCACCTCTGTCCTGGTGGTGGTCGCTGTGTAAGGCAGCGGAAGAATCAGCGTTTTTTCTTTTTTCCTTGGGTTCATTTGTTTTTTGAGTTTCGCCACCAGAAGGACAGAGGCACGGGGAGCGGTGCGGGACCTCCCTCCTTTCCCCCTCCCCGCCCCCCCTCCCCCACAGCCCCGCAGGGACAGGCGATCTACCAGTAAGCGAAGAGAGAGTTCTATATGTGAAATCACTCAGTGATTTAAAGCACCCGGACTGCTCCCGGCCAGCTCCCGCAAGAACAGTTCCTATTGTTTAAGGGTTTGGTTGTGTTTTTGTTCTGTTTCGACCTCCCCTCCCTTCTCCCCCTCGGAGAAATATTGTAAATATATATTTTTTGTTGGCAATTAGAGTCCATCTCTGATGTTTGTGCTTTAAAATTAAATGTAAGCATTAAGGGTTAAAGCAAACCATAGCGTGCGCTCTCTGCGTTGGGGCTTGGGGGGGGCGCACGGCGGGGCTGCTTGTTTCTTTTTGTTCGGTTGTTTTTCGTTTGTTATTTCACTGTTGCTCTCCAGAGGTGGTTTTGGAGATATCACTGCGGTGATAGGCGAGAGGGGCTGGGAGGGCCTCCCAGAACTGTTCTGTTCCTCAGGGTGGATTTTTGGAATTAAAAAAGTTGAGGAAAACGAAAACACACAACGCAGCGTCTGAGCTCTGCCCCACGGCTGGGGGGAGGGGGGGGGGCACATCCCCCTCTGGGCCGCGCGGGCCCTCACCCCCTCCCTTCCCGCACGCCTCGGGCCCAGCCCAACGCACTTCCGGATGCGGCTACTTCCGCTTCCGGGTCGCTGCTGGGGTCGGGCCGGTGCCGGCCTCGGCCCCGCGCAAGATGGCGGACCTAGAGGCTGTGCTGGCCGATGTGAGCTACCTGATGGCCATGGAGAAGAGCCGGGCCGCGCCCGCCGCCCGCGCCAGCAAACGGATCCTGCTGCCAGAGCCCAGGTGAGTGGCGTCGGGCCGGGGCCGCCGGGCCGGGCCCTGGCGTCCCTGCCGCCCTCAGCCCCACCGTGCCCCTATCTCGGACCCTCTGGCGCCCCAGATACTGTCGGGGCGCACAGGGATACGGAGGGGAACAATGAGCCGACACTGACCCCCGGCTGCCCCCCAGCATCCGCAGCGTCATGCAGAAGTATCTGGAGGACCGGGGCGAGGTGACGTTCGACAAGATCTTTGCACAGAAGATCGGTGAGTGGGGGCTGTGGGGCTGCAGAGGTGCTGGGTGCTGTCCTCCCCCAGTCTTCCCCGCCCTGTTGCTTCCCCTAGCGCTAACTGTCCTGGGCAGGAAGCGCCTCTTGCTTCCTTCCCGCGGCTCTGGTGGTTTCCGGCACCTCCGCCTCATGGCAGCCCCAGAGCCCTTGGTCTGCCGCGCCCTTGCCGTGTGGCACTGCGTCCCTCGGCCTGGGTGCCACACCGTGGCGCAGACACTGTTCGCAGCGCTGCCTCTACCCCAGGGTACCTGCTGTTCCGGGACTTCGCCCTCAACCAGGCTGAGGAGGCCAAGCCCCTGATGGAGTTCTACGAAGAGGTGCGATGGGGTGCTGGGGCTGGGGTGTCCTGTGATGTGCCTGGGGGAGATGATGCCCCACATGCCTGGAGGTGATGCCCTCAGTGCCCAGGGTCCTGATATCCACAAGTGCCCACGAGATGTGGTCCCCCCCTGTGCACCGTATGCGCCCTTTGTGGAGCTGTGCCCCTTCACCACGCAATCTATGCCCTTGGCAGATCAAAAAATACGAGAAGCTGGACTCGGAGGAGGAGCGAGCCACTCGGAGCCACTACATCTTTGACCATTACATCATGAAGGAGCTGCTGGCCTGCTCCCACGTGAGTGCTGTGCCTCATCATGCCACACCACAGGGGATTCTACCACCATGTCCCCATCCCACCTTCTCATGGTGATGTGGTGGTGTTCTGCCCCGCAGCCGTTCTCCAAGAGTGCCACAGAGCATGTGCAGAGCCGCTTGAGCAAGAGGCAGGTGCCCCCAGACCTCTTCCAGGTAAGCTCTGTCCATGACATGGAGGGGATGGTGGCACTGGGGTCACCAGAGACAGCTGGCCTCGGATGGTGGAAGGTGGCAGTGGAGATGTGAGAAATGCCACCTAACTTCTGCAGGGAAGGGGGCAGACCTGGGTGGTAGTGGGGATGTAATGCTAACCCCCATGTTACCCCTAGCCCTACATTGAGGAGATCTGCCAGAACCTGCGTGGGAGCATCTTCCAGAAATTCATCGAGAGGTGAGACAGGAGCACAGCCCGGGGAGAGCTGTCTCTCAGGGTGCTGCAGGGCTCCTGCTGAGAATCTCCAGTGCTGTCTGTCTCCAGACTGGGACTTGGGCTGATGTCATGCCCAGCTCTGGCCTGGGGTCTCTGTTCTCACGTGAGGGTCCTGTCTACATCTGGATCCCTTCTGCCCCGCCATGCATCTTAGAGGTCTCCCCAGGGGTCCCTCACTCTCACCCTCTCTGTGCTTCCTTGCAGTGACAAGTTCACACGGTTCTGCCAGTGGAAGAACGTGGAGCTGAACATCCATGTGAGACCTTCCTCCTTGGGATACAGGGAGGGAATATGGGTCCTGGTCCTAAGGGAGTTCCAGGGGACTGAGGCTGGGCATGGGACCCCCGCAGGACACACAGGGGGTAGCTGCGACGGGGTGATCCCCTCTTTCTGATCCGCTTTAGCTCACCATGAATGACTTCAGTGTGCATCGCATCATCGGCCGCGGTGGCTTTGGGGAGGTCTACGGCTGCCGGAAAGCGGACACAGGCAAAATGTAATGGGGCCAGGGAGGTCTGCTTGTGATGTGAGACTGTGGTTCTGTGGGCAGGGGGATGAGCGGTGTTGCTTTGATGATAAGCACGCAGGAAGGCCAAAGTGTCGCCATGGCTCCACCTTCCTGGGGGATACATTGCGATGGCTGGGGGAAGGAGCTGTCTGGCCACAGGCACTGCGGCACAGGCGTGGTGGATACAGGCAGCAGCAGAACCCCACAGGGACTCTCTGCCCCCAGGTATGCCATGAAGTGCTTGGACAAGAAGCGCATCAAGATGAAGCAGGGTGAGACGCTGGCCCTCAACGAGCGCATCATGTTGTCCCTTGTCAGCACTGGGGTGAGGGGATAAGGGCACAGGGCAGGGGGTGACGCGGGCTGCTGAGGCACCGCTGGCTCAGCATGACATCTTCTCCCTGGCCAGGATTGCCCATTCATCGTGTGCATGTCGTATGCTTTCCACACACCTGACAAGCTCAGCTTCATCCTTGACCTAATGAATGGTGAGAGCCCTCTAGCTGCCCCCCAGCCTCAGCACTGCAGCCCCCTGGGACCTTGCTATGGCATTCCCAGGGTGACTGCTGGTGCCTGTTGCTGCAGGGGGGGACCTGCACTATCACCTGTCCCAGCATGGCGTCTTCTCGGAAGCAGAGATGCGCTTCTACGCATCAGAGATCATCCTGGGCCTGGAGCACATGCACAGTCGTTTTGTGGTGTACCGTGACCTTAAGGTGACCGTCCCCCTGAGCACCCACCCTCTGTGTGGGCATGTAGAGGCCCCGCAGTCCTCCAGGTCCTGTGGGCACCCCACATCCACCAGGAAGCCCCCAGGCACCGTGGGCACCTCTGGGACCCTGCAGGCGCCCCTGCATCCTATGTTGCACCCATCCCACCATGCACAGGCACCCCCAGCCCAGGTGCCACCCATGCCCATGGGCCGGGCTGGGGCTCAGGGGTTGCTCCATGTCCCGGCAGCCAGCAAACATCCTTCTGGATGAATTTGGACACGTCCGTATCTCGGACCTGGGCCTGGCCTGTGACTTCTCCAAGAAGAAACCCCACGCCAGCGTGTGAGTGTGCCTGCCCCCCCCCCAGTGCCCTCTGTGACTCCTGGGCACAGCCCTGACCCAGCTCTGTGCCCCCAGGGGCACCCACGGCTACATGGCCCCAGAGGTGCTGCAGAAGGGGGTGGCGTACGACAGCAGCGCCGACTGGTTTTCACTGGGCTGCATGCTCTTCAAGCTGCTCCGCGGGTGAGTGCACACACGGAGGGCACTGGGGGGGCTGGGCACCAGGGGCACGGCTGAGCCCCACTCCTGTGGCTGCAGGCACAGCCCTTTCCGGCAGCACAAGACAAAGGACAAGCATGAGATCGATCGCATGACCCTCACCATGGTGAGCCGGGGGTCCTTGGGACACTGCACTGCAGCACTTGCATGCCTGCGCGGCTGTGAGCAGCTGAACCTTTGCCTGCAGGCTGTCGAGCTGCCCGACTCCTTCTCCCCTGAGTTGCGCTCGTTGCTTGAGGGGCTGCTTCAGCGTGACGTCAACCAGCGGCTGGGCTGCATGGGGCGTGGGTGAGTCCCAGCAGATGTGGGGAAGGGGCCACGGGCGGCATCACCGTGGGCAGCGCTGCCGCATTCACCCTGCATTGCCCCGCAGCGCTCAGGAGGTGAAGGAGGAGCCCTTCTTCAAAGGCCTGGACTGGCAGATGGTGTTCCTGCAGAAGGTGAGAGGGGCACGGGGCACAGCCGCAGGGCTCGGCCAGGCACCCGCTCACTGCCTCTCTCCTGCCCGCAGTACTCCCCGCCTCTCATCCCGCCCCGAGGTGAGGTGAATGCAGCTGATGCCTTTGACATCGGCTCCTTTGATGAGGAGGACACAAAGGGCATCAAGGTATCGGGCTGGGGGGCTGGCACACAGCAGGGGATTGGCACAGGGCAGGCCCTGACCCCTGCCTCCTCGCCAGCTGCTGGAGAGCGATCAGGAGCTGTACCGCAACTTCCCGCTCACCATCTCGGAGCGCTGGCAGCAGGAGGTGACCGAGACAGTCTTTGACACGGTCAACGCGGACACGGACAAGCAGGAGGCACGCAAGAAAGCCAAAAACAAGCAGCTGGGCCACGAGGAGGGTGAGTGGGGCTGGGTGCCCCCTGTGCTGTCCCCGGTGTCTCTGCTGGCACCGCACAGTGGTGGCAGTGCTCGGCACTGAGCCTTTCCCCTGCGTTGCTGCGGCCCCAGACTACGCCATGGGCAAGGACTGCATCGTACACGGGTACATGTCCAAGCTGGGCAACCCCTTTCTGACACAGTGGCAGCGCCGCTACTTCTACCTCTTCCCCAACCGGCTGGAGTGGCGTGGGGAGGGCGAGTCGCCGGTAAGGCGGGTGGGGGGGGTGTGGGGTTCAGCCGTTGGGGCTTGGGCTGAGTCTGTCCCCCCCAGCAGTCCCTGCTCACCATGGAGGAGATTGACTCGGTGGAGGAGACTCAAGTGAAGGAGCGCAAGTGCATCCTGCTCCGCATCCGTGGCGGCAAGCAGTTCGTGCTGCAGTGCGATGTGAGTGTGCCGTGGGCCCTCCTGGGAGGGCTGCCCCCAGCCACCGTGTGGCACGAGGGTGACTCGGGGGAGCTCTGCTCTGAGCCGTGTGCTTCCGCACAGAGCGATCCCGAGCTGGTGCAGTGGCAGAAGGAATTGCAGGATGCCCAGCGCCAGGCCCAGCAGCTGCTGCAGCGGGTGCCACGCATGCAGAATAAGCCGCGCTCACCTGTGGTGGAGCTCAGCAAAGTGCCCTTCCTGCAGCGCTCTGCCAATGGGCTCTGACCCTGCGCCCTGCCCCCCCTTCCCACCCTACTTCTAATTTATTGGGTTGGGTCCCGCTCCTTCGCTGTGTCCCTGAGCAGAGCTCTAGGAGGACACCTGGTGCCAGTGCCATCCCCGTGCCCACGGTAGGGCACAGCCATGGCGTCGCTGTCCTGAAGTGGAGCTGGCACTGGACATGCAGCACTGCTCCCTGCTCCCTGATCCGGCTGAGATGAAGGCAGTCCCGTGCCCCCCTCCCGTCTGCTGTCCTGCTCCCGGTCCAGTGCCCCCTTCGCCACCAGTGTGTGCCAAATGGGGCACCGCCCTGTGCCCCGTGTGCCCCAGCCCGGCTGTGCCCGTCTGTGGGTGCCAAGTCCTCGGTGTGAATGACGGTGTGCATGCGTGCCCAGGGGGCGCCCTGTAAATACTGTGCCATGGGCCCCCTGCACCCCCTGAGCCGGCGGGTGAGCAGGGAGGAGGCAGCTGGGGGGGAGAAGCGGGGACGCAGAGTCTGTGCCCGTGACCCCAGCGCATGGCACCAAGCGCTGTGCCCCCCGGCTCTCCCTGCTGTGCCCGCTAGCATCTGTAAATATGAGCGTGGGGAGGAGCAGCGGGCAGGGCACGGCTGCGAGTGAGGGTTGAATGAGGAGAAACGAGAATGCATTAAAAAAAAAGAAAAGAAAAGAAAAAATAAGGGGAAAAAAGAAGGGGAAAAAAAGTTGGTTTTTTTTTTTTTTTTTTTATAATAAAAATGTGGAAAACCACAGCCAGGCTCCGAAGTCAGCAGGGGGGCACAGGGACCCGCCAGGGGAGCAGGGAGGGCATCGCCTTGCTGTCGGGGGGGACGGGGGGGACGGGTTACCCGGTGCCGGCTCCGCCCCGCGCCGCCGCGCTGCGCTGCGCCGCGCCACCGCCGCCCCCGCGCGCAGCCATTGCGGGCAGGCGCGGAGCTGCCAGTCGGCTCCTGTGCGCTGTCCGGCCCGGCCCGGTCCGGCCCGGGCCCCGGGGACATGGTGCGGGAATGGCCCGCGCCGCAGACACCTTCCTGCTGCACCGCCTCGTGTGGCACAACCGGCACCAGGCGCTGGACAGTGCGCTGCGCTCCGGCACGGTGCGCGCCGGGTGCGGGGGGGGTGCGGGCTCGGCACCGGGCACGGCGCGGCGGGGGGGATGCGGGCGGCAGCGGTACAGGGACCGGGAGGAACGGGGGGCGCCGGCAGTACGGGTGATACTGGGAAGAGAGGGGAAATAGGGTCTCTGGAGCGCCGAGGCGGCAGCGCGGCGGGTGCAGGGAAAGGGGAGAGCGAGGGGGAGAACGGGACGTGGAGACCGGAGGGAGGAACTGGGGGCACTGGGACGCGGTGCCGGGGGGGGTGAGGGGACGGGGAGATGTAGGGGCGCTGAGGGACGGGAGGTCTTGGGGTCGGGGTCTGCGAGGCTGGGGATGAGGGCGTGGGAGAGCGGGGGCACGCGGCAGGCACCGGACTGCGGGCGGCCGGGTGACGGTGCGCGTGCCCCAGCACGACGTGGAGTTGACGGACCCCCGAGGGCGGACCCCGCTGGAGCTGGCCGTGTCCCTGGGCCACCTGGAGTCGGTGCGGGTGCTGCTGCGGCACAACGCCAACGTGGGCCGGGAGAATGCCAATGGCTGGACAGGTGTGTGGGGGAGTTTGGGGTGCAGGGATGGCGGCGGCACCTGGCTGATGGCAGCTCCCTGCCCCACAGTGCTGCAAGAGGCAGTGAGCACGGGGGACCCCGAGATAGTGCAGCTGGTGCTCCAGTACCGTGACTACCAGCGGGCAACGCGGCGACTTGCTGGCATCCCCGAGCTGCTCAGCAAGCTGCGCCGGGTATGGCCGGGTGTTGGGGCGGTGGGTGGGCACACCAGGCACCTGTGGCACCGGATACGCCAGAATGGGTGCTCCAGGCACCTCCGTCACCGAGCTCCTGTGGCACCGGGTATCCCTAGTACCAGGCGTGCACCCAGCATGAGCGCCCCCATCGCTGGAGCACCCCCAGATCTGGACACGTCCAGAACTGGAGGCCCTGCGTGGGAATTAGAGGGTGCAGAGGCAGCTGGAAAGACCCTGGGTCCCCCATCTCCCCCAGGACTCCCTGTTTTTTCCCCTCAGTCCCCTTCCCAAGCTCCCCAAGGGGCCCCGCGGGCCTCCCCGACACCCAGCAGGGATCTCCGAACCATAGCCCTCGTGACCCCTTCGTCTCCTTCAGGCCTCTGACTTCTACGTGGAGATGAAGTGGGAATTTACCAGCTGGGGTGAGCAGGAACAAGGATTGGGGCGAGGATGGGGGATGGGGATGAGGTCTGGGTGGGGGTCACCCCCTGTCACGCCACTGATGGGTGCTGCTGCCCGCAGTGCCTCTGGTGTCCAAGGTGTGCCCCAGTGACGTGTACCGCGTCTGGAAGCGGGGTGAGAGCCTGCGGGTCGACACCACACTGCTGGGCTTTGAGCACATGACGTGGCAGCGGGGCCGCCGCAGCTACATCTTCAAGGGAGAAGGTTCGGCTCCAGCACCCCAGAAAAACCCAGGGACCCACACAAATCCCAGATCGCCCATAAAGGCCTCGGGTACCCCTGGAATGTGGCATTCCCCAAGGCCAGGGGTTGCCTGTGTGCTGCAGAGTGCCGAGTGCTGACTCCATCCCCTCGTGCAGAGGAGGGAGCGGTGGTGATGGAGGTGGACCACGACAAGCAGGTGGTGTACACTGAGACGCTGGCCCTGGCCCTGCACGAGCCTGACCTGCTGCTGGCAGCCATGCAGCCCTCGGAGGAGCACGTGGCTGGGCGGCTGACGTCGCCCATCGTCTCCACGCACCTGGACACCAGGAACATTGCCTTTGAGCGGTGTGTGCCATGGGGCAGGTGGGGCTGGAGGGCTGCTGGATGCAGGGCTGATGCCACCCTCTGGCTGCGCACCCAGGAACAAATCAGGGATCTGGGGATGGCGCTCGGAGAAGATGGAGGTGGTCAGCGGCTATGAGGCCAAGGTGCCACTGGCAGGGTGGGGTTGACCCCATTCCTTCCAAATCCCATCTCCATTCCATCCTCTTCCCTATCCCCATCCCCGTCTCAATCCGATTCCCACCTCCATCCCCCTCCATTCTCATCCCCATCCCAACTCATCCCATCCCATTCCTTCCCCAACCTCATCCCCATCCCACACCCATCCTGTATCCATCCCAATCCCCATCCATATTCCACTCCCATCCTATTGCTATTCCGTCCCCAATCCATCCAATCCCTATCTCCATCCCATTCCCTTTCCAGACCGTCTCGTCCTCTCCTGCAGGTGTACAGCGCCAGCAATGTGGAGCTGGTCACCAAGACGAGGACGGAGCACCTCTCAGACCAGGACAAGTCCCGCACTAAAGGTGTCGCTGCGCCACCCACCTGGGGCAGGTACCAGGCTGGCACTGTTGCCCCGTGCCCACCCACACCGGGTCTTTCCCCACAGGCTCCCGCACCCCCTTCCACTCCTTCCTGGGCCTGGCACAGCAGCACGGCACCCACAATGGGGTGAGTGGTGGGCAGGAGGGCTGGGGGACGGCGTGGGGCCGTGCTGAGCTGCGCGGGGCCATACCTCCCCCCAGGCACCCGCACCCCCAGCTGCCAGCCCCACCAATCCCACGGCCATCACCCTCGAGGAGTACTTTGACCCACACTTCGACCTGGAGGCACGCAACATCGGGCGCCCCATTGAGGTGTCCAGCAAGGTGCAGAGGTGGGCGCTGCACTGGAGGGATGCAGGGGAGCGGAACCGTGCCCGTGCCCATACCACTGCCCGTGCAGATTCAAGGCAACGCTGTGGCTCTGCGAGCAGCACCCGCTGTCGCTGGCCGAGCAGGTGACGCCCATAATCGACCTGATGGCCATCTCCAACGCGCACTTTGCCAAGCTGCGTGATTTCATCACCCTCAAGCTGCCCCCTGGCTTCCCCGTCAAGATTGGTGAGGGCAGGGGTGGGGGGGATGGGGCTGTAGCGAGTGGGGCTGCTGACCCACCGTTCCCCCCAGAGATCCCCCTGTTCCATGTCCTCAATGCCCGCATCACCTTCAGCAACCTCTGTGGCTGTGACCAACCGCTAGGCTCCGTACGGGTCTGCAACCCCACTCAGCCCCCCGGTGCCAGGGCGGCTGGGCCTGGAGGTGGGGGGGAGGGGGGGGGGGGATGGGATGGGGTTGGGTTGGGGGGATAATGATGTGGGGCCACAGTGCGGATAGGATGAGGATGGAGATGAGATGAACTGAGGGTAGGATGGGGATGGGGGTGGGGGTGGGGGTGGGGTGGGACGAAATGAGGATGGGATGGGGATGGGACAGGATGGGACGGGGTGTTGTGGGGTGGGGGTTTAGATGGTATGAACGGGGATGGAGGTGGGAATGGGGTGAGCCCACCAGAGGGGCAGTGACGGGTTGTAGGCGGGAACAGAGACGGGGATCCCCTCGGGTCGGTGCCGGGGGTGCCCAGCGGTGTGCCGCTGTAGGATGGCCGGTCCCGTGCGAGGTGGAGCCGGCGGTGTTCGAGGTGCCGCCGGGATACACGGTGCTGGGCGCGGGGCGCAGCGAGCCGCCGCGGGACGAAGACGACGACCTCCTGCAGTTCGCCATCCAGCAGAGCCTGCTGGACGCCGGCACCGAGAGCGAGCAGGTGGGAGCGCCCACCGCGAGGCCGCGCCCACCGCGAGGCCGCGCCCACCGCGAGGCCGCGCCCACCGCGAGGCCGCGCCCACCGCGAGGCCGCGCCCACCGCGAGGCCGCGCCCACCGCGAGGCCGCGCCCACCGCGAGGCCGCGTCCCAGCCCCACTCCTCGCAGGTGACCGTGTGGGAGGCGCTGACCAACGCCCGCCCGGGGCCGCGCCCGCCGCCCTACGACGAGGAGCTGCAGCTGGAGCGGTGCGTGAGGCTCCGCTCCCGGGGCTCGGGGGGGCGGAGCGGCGGCAGGAGCGGCGCGGGGTCCGAGGGGGCGCGGCCACAGCGCTGTCCCGCAGGGCGCTCCAGGAGAGTCTGCTGCTGCAAGCGGGGCCCGGCCCGGCCGACGGCGAGACCGCCCCCAACCCTGGCTACGGCGGCTTCGCGGAGCAGCTGCGCTTGGCCATGGCTCTGTCGGAGCGCGAGCAGGAGGAGCGCGAGCGGCGGCGGCGGGAGGAGGACGAGGAGCTGCAGCGCATCCTGCGCCTCTCGCTCACCGACAAGTAGCGGCCCGGAACGGGGGAGCGGCGCCCGGCGCTCCCGGAGCTGAGCTGCCGCCCCGTCCCCCGCCTCGCCCCAGGGGAGGCGGCTCCCGTCGGATGTACATGGACATATACAGAGCTTTATCGACAGCCGCGTGTGGCCTCTGCCTGGGCCGGGGCGGGGCGGGGCCTGCGGGGGGGGCGGGGTCGGTGGGCCGGAGGCGTGCCTTGCAGCAGGGGGCGGCCCGGGGTCCCTCCCTCCCATTCCCCAAAGTTCTGCCCCGTGCCCCCGCCGCCCGCAGGGAAGTCCCGACACCGGGCGGGGCGGGGCCGTGCCCGCTGCCCCTCCCGGGCCGTTCCGTGCCTGCTGCGGGCGGGGCCGTGACGGCGCTTCCTGGACGGGGCATGGCGTTGGTCACCGTGAGGCGGGCGCCGGGCTCCGCCGGGGTTCCCCCCGTGGTGAGTGCGGCCGGGAGCGGGCTGGGAGCGCCGTCGAACGGGGAGGGTCGGAAGGTGCCGCCAGATCGGGCTGGGGAAGTCCCCGTTGTCGTCGTCGTCCCCCCACTCGCGAGCGCTTCACCCGGGGGAACGGGGTCGAGACCCCCCCCCGAGCTGCCTGGAGCTCTCGGCCGGCAGCGGAACCCCCCTTGCCGTGCCCGTGCCGCAAACGGCGGAGGGTTCGCGTCGTGCCCGAGCCGCCGCCAGGTTGGCCGTGCTCACTCTCCCCGTCGTGCTTTGCAGGAGGACGATGCGCCCAGGCGCGGCCACCTGCAGCGGCGGTGAGATGGGGGCACCGGGGGCTAAGGGGTACTGGGCGGTGATCCCGTCCCGCTCACGTCCCTCCTGCCCCAGGCAGAGCTTCGCGCTGGTCCGGGGGGCCGCACTGCTGCTGCCTGCCGAGGAGCCGCCAGCCTCCGGACCGTCCCCCGCCGTGCCCCCCGGGCGGCAGGAGAGGCACCTGCAGCTCATGATGCAGCTGCTGAGATCGCAGGACGCCATCCAGCTGGTGGGGTCTCCACCGCGATGGTGTGGGGTTGGGGACGGTGGTGAGACGGGATGGGGAATGGGTTGGGGATGGGATGGGGACGGTGGCAGGGACAGGGGCAGTGTGGAAGGAGGATGCAGATGGGAATACAAATGGGATGGGGATGGCAAAAGGGACAGGATGGGATGAGGATATGTGTGCTGATGGTGATGGGAATGGGGACCGAATGAGGATGGAAATGAAACAGGATGGGAATGGGACGGGAGTGGAAGTGGGGGACAGGATATAGATAGTGATGGCAGTGGGGTTGGAATGTGTTGGGAAAGGGATGCAGATGATGATGGGGTGCGGATGAATTGGGGACAGGGACAAGACTGGGATGGGGTATATGGAAATGGGATGGCAATAGCGATGGGGGTGTGCTGGGATCCAGCCTGGCCCAGCCCCTTGTCCGCCTGGGGACACCCACTCAGGCCCCAACCTCAGGCAGTGCGGCTGGAGTCAGCGCAGCCACAGCGGGTGCGGTACCTGCTGGTGGTGCGGCCAGAGGAGGAGGGCGCCGAGGGACAGACAGCACTGCTGGGAGTGGACTTCCCACACGAAGGGTGAGCGGGGCTGTGGGGTCAGGGGGACAGGTGATGATCACACTCTGACCCCTGCCTGCCCCAGGGCCGACTGCTGCACCCTGGGCATGGTGCTGCCCCTCTGGAGCAACACCCAGGTCTTCCTCGATGGTGATGGGTAAGGAGCGGGTGGGGTGGATGGGGTCTGCTGGAAGGGGCGCAGCAAGAGTGCCCACCCTGAGCCACGTGTGTCCCTGTGGTGTCCAGGGGGTTTAGTGTGACATCCGGGGGGCAGACGCGCATCTTCAAGCCCATCTCCATCCAGACCATGTGGTGAGTTGGCTGTGGGCATGGGGACGTGGGCACTGCCATGGGGATGGGGATGTGTGCATTACTGTTTTGGACAAGGGCTCAGGATGCAAGGGTGTGGGGCAGCGTCATGGGCACCATGACCAGAGACGAGTCGTGCTGGGCTCGAGGGGACGTGGTGCTGGGGAGGGGCTGGCATGGCTGCAGCCATGGAGCGGAATCAATGTACCAGTGCTTGTGTCCAGGGCCGTGCTGCAGGAGCTGCACCGTGCCTGCGAGCTGGCAGCCCAGGGTGGGCACATCCCAGGGGGCCCAGCGCTGGCCTGGGTGCAGGAGTACGCAGCAGCACTGGACTCGGAGCAGAGCTGCCTCAATGAATGGCTGGCCATGGCCGACTTGGAGTCCGTGCGGCCTGGCTTGCTGCTGCCCACAGAGCCAACAGAGCGCGCAGTGCGGGCACTGCTGCGGGACGTGCTGACATCTGCTGACCTGGAGAGCATCACCTCCAAGGAGGTGAGTGCCGGGGGGGGACGAGGGGGGGGACACAGGGGTCCCATCACCATCCCTCACCCCTTGGTGGGTGCCAGGTGAGGACAGAGCTGGAGCGGCGCATGGGGCACAGCTTGGAGCAGCACAAGGACTTCATTGACAACGAGATGCTGCTGGTGCTGGCGCAAATGGACCGGCCTTCACATATCTTCCCACACATCTACCTGGTGGGCATGGGATGGGCTGTGGGGTACCGCTATTCCCGCCCATCCCACAGCATCACCGCCATCTTAGGGCTCTGAGTGGAATGCAGCCAACCTGGAGGAGCTGCAGCAGAACTGGTGAGCATGGGTATGAGATGGCAGTGGTGGTGGGCAATGGGACATGCGTATGGCCTCAATGCTCGCTGCCCCACAGTGTGACCCACATCCTGAACGTGGCACGGGAGATTGACAACTTCTTCCCAGCACTGTTCAACTACATGAATGTGCGGGTATACGACGAAGAGACGGCCCAGCTGCTGCCCCACTGGAATGACACCTTCCTTTTCCTCTCTGACATCAAGTTAGTGGGAGCAGAGGGTGCTGTGGGGTGCCAGGGGGCATCTTGGTGGCTGGGAGCTTTGGGGACAGTGGGGGGGAAGAGGGGTCCTGGGGCACTGAGAATGACATGGCTGTGGGGCAGGGGGACGCTGGTGGCTTTGAGAGCACTGTGAGAACTGGAAGCAGGGGGAGACACTGGGAGAACCGGAGGCCTTAGGAGCAGTGCGGGGCAGTGTCCTCGGAGCGCTGGGGACACAGGTGGCACTGGGAAGCCGCTGGGTCCCCAGGAGCTGCATCGCAGTGAGGTTACACGGCAGGGCTCGCGGGGGCCGGGCGTTGGTGCACTGCCGCATGGGGCTGAGCCGCTCGGCAGCCACAGTGCTGGCCTACGCCATGAAGGAGTTCGGGTGGTCCCTGGAGCGGGCGTTGCGCCACGTCCGGCGCTGCCGGCCCGGCGTGCAGCCCAACCCCGGCTTCATGCGCCAGCTCGACTTCTACCAGGGCATCCTGAACGCCAGGTGGGTACAGCGGGCCGAGCACGCTGCGGCCGCGCCCCTCTCGGGGGCGGTGGGCTGTAGGACGGCGTACCTGGGGGGGCAGGCGGGGTCCCACCCGCTCCGACGGCAGTAGCCGGGGCTCCGTGCGGACGGGGCTGAGGGTGACCGCGGTGCTCGTGTGCAGCCGGCACAGCAGCTTCTGGGAGCCGCAGGCGGCGGAACGGGCGCCGGAGCCGGAGGAAGCCGTGCCGTGGGACGACGGAGCCCTGCCCCCGTCCCCATCCGCGTCCTCACCGCCCCCCGAGGAGGACGGCAGGCCGGGGCTGGTGGGGGCCGCCCGGCGTCCCCGCATCTCCCTGTGTGCCGTCATGCGGAGCATCAGCCAGATGGAAACCCCCGAGAACCTCGCGGAGCCCCTGGGCGGGGAGGTGAGCGCTAGGGGGCGGGGGACAGCGGGGCTGCAGGTGGGTGACGGTGGGTGTGGGGGGAACAGTGGAACGCACGGCTCCTTCTGGAGACTCCCGCTTCCACAGGTGTCCGAAGGCGGCCAGGGCCTGGGGAACACGGAGGGCTTGAAGGCGGCCCCCCTGGGACCGCGGCCCAGGTCCCGGCCGTGCCGCGTGGTTCGCCAGGCCAGCGTGGATGGAGACGGCGTACCTGCGGAGGAGCACAGCCCTACGGAAGGCTCCGCCCCCACCCGGGAGCCCGGCCCCCCCGGCGCTCCGTAGCCCACGGGGGCACCGGGCAGAGCTCCCACGCGACAGCACTGCGAGGCGCGGCCTGGCTCTGATGGGGGCGGGGCCCGGGGAAACCACGCCGCTCTGTACGCACTTCGTGTCACCGCAGGGCCGCATCGCGCGGCACTGCCGCTATCACCAGCACTCACCGGCCAGAGAATAAACCTCGAAGAGGGATGGCGGCGATGTGCAGAGCTGTGCTGTCTGGGGGCGGTGGGACGGCAATGTCAGGAGGGCTCAGCGTGAGCACGTGACTGCGCCCCAGCCCCGCCGCCGCACACTACAATTCCCAGCAGGCCGTGCGCGCCGCCACCGGGCCCGCCCCACTCTGTCGTTTGCGGGGCACGACGGGAAATGTAGTCGCGGCGCCGCGGCGCCATCTTACGAGCGACGCAGGCGGGCGCCTTCCCCGGTTGCCGTGGGAACCAGGCGCCGGCCTCGGCTCGAGCAATTAACGCAATTAGCGCACTCACTGCTTTATTCACCCAGCAGCGGCCGCCCGGGCTGCGGCGCTGCGTACCGGGACCTCGGCGTCGTACCGGAGCCGCCGTCTTGCCGTCCGCTCACAGACCGTACTCGTGCCACAGGCTGCGGGCACAGCGCACGGTCAGCCCGCCGCCCCGCTCCGCCCCGCTCCCGCCCCGCTCCCGTCCCGCACCTGTACGTGACGGCAGGGTCGTCGCGGTGCTCCAGGAGGGCGTCGCGGATCGTGGCCGGCGGGTTGAGTCCCAGAGCCCGCGCCCGCTCCCAGCGCTGCAGCCGGGTGATGCCTGCGGGGGGAACGGCCGTGAGCGGCGGGGATGGGGTGAGGGGTGGGTTGGGGGTCGGTGTGCGACGGCTCACCGGTGCACGGCCCGTACTCCCAGGCCAGATCGAAGCGGCGCAACATCTCCAGCAGCTCACGCGGGGCCTCTCGCGGCGGGGCAGAGGGGTCCCGGGCGTCGTCCTGCGCGGGGTGGGGGGGTGTCGGCGGGGCCGGGGCCGGCGGGACCACCCGGTGGCGCCCCTCTCCGCCGCGCCGCCGCCGCGCTCCGCTCCGCTCTTTGCCGCCGGCGCGTGTCTGCGCGCGGTGCCGCCGCGGGAAGCTGTCGGTGATCCGTCCGGCGCGCTCCATAGCCTGCAGGACGGCGGCGGCGGCGGCTTCAGCCACGCACGTCTCCCCCCGGCCCCGCGTTCACCTCCCGCCGCCCCCCCGCTCACCCCCCGTCGATTTCCCGTCCCCGTCCGGCAGCGCCGCCCGGCCGCCCTCCCGCCGCTGTCGTCCCGTGGGCAGCGGACGAGGCGGTTCGGTTTCGGTTTTGGTTCGGGTGTTTTTCTCTTTGCTTTGGGGGGTGTGGTTTCTCTTTAATCGTTTTTCTTGGTCTTTTTTTTGTTTTGTATTTTTTTGGCCGGTCGGGCCGTTCTGTCTCGGTTATTCTGTCGGGTCATTCATTGGCGCTTCGCTTTTTGCACCTTTTCGGTTGTTTACGTCGTTCACCATTGGTCGGTTGGTTCGTTGGTGTTTTTTTTTCTCAGTGTTTCTTTGCGAGTTGCTGTTTTTCGCTCGTTCCTTTTTTATTTTGCAGTCGGTTCATTCGCGGCGGCTCTTTTCGGTTCGTTTGCTTTTATTCACACATTTCTCCCCGGGGGGCACTCAGGGCGCAGTCCGCGCCAGCGCAGGGTTGTGCAGCACGAAGCGGCACAGCCCCGGCAGCCGGAGGTACCCCAAATTCTCTTGCAGCCGCTGCATCCCCCGGTTCCCTAAGGCCGTGTGGCCATACGACGGGAAGCCGCGGCCGTGCGCCCGCCGGGCAGCTATGATCGTCAGCGCCCGCATCAGTCCGCGGCCCCGCTGGGAGGGCACCGTGTAGCCGTGCGCTCCGGATGCAAAGCCGTCGCTCAGCACCCAGCTCACGAGATCCCCGGCCGGGTCCTGAAGGCATAGATAGGGGAACCGGCGCAGCAGCTCCCCCAGGTAGCGCCGGCTCCACGCGTTCCCCCCGTATGCCCACGTTGAGTCCAGCAGCTCCACATGCGCCGGGCTCAGTGTGCCCAGCTGCAGGTCAGGGTCCAGCCTGCAAGATGATGTTGGGTGTCGTGGGGAGGGGATGGGACAGGAGCCAGGGGGTGAGTGGGGGTGGGGTTGGGGACATGGATGGGACGGGTTAGCGTTAAGGTTATGGTTACAGTTAGGGTTAAGGTTAGGATGGGGACATAGCCATGGATTGGAATGGGACTGAGGCCTGACCATGGCTGGGGATGGGATGGGGCTGGGGACATGCGTGAGATGGAGCAGGGATGGGCTAGAGTTACCATTAGTTACATTTAGGATTGGCATTAGAATGATGACATGACCACGGATGGGTGTGAGATGGGGACAGGGCTTGAATGGCTGCTGGATGAGTTCTGGGACGTATATGGGATGGAGCAAGAATGAGCTCGGGAGAGGGTTGTGGACAGGAATGGGATGGGGTATAGGACAGGGACTGGAATGGAAACAGGACAAGGACACAGAAGGGAATGGGAACAGGGATGGAGATACAGAAGGAGATGGGGCTGAGGCTCACTGTGGCTCTGGTAGAGTGCTGGTGTCAGTGTGCAGGTAGGTGTAGTACTCAGTCACCTCCAGGTCTATGCCCTTGGCCGATGCAATGTCCTGGGACACCGTCAGCACGCCATCCTGCAGCCCTGGCGACGGCAGCGGCAAGGGCTCTGCTCCCCTGTGTTCCCACACTGCCCTCCATGCCCCACACATTCCCAGCACCACCCGTTCCTGACACAACCACCCCCGCTCCCATCACTGCTCGTTCCTCCCATGTCCCCGTGGTTGTCCCCACAGCCACCGAAGATGTGGAAAGCGGAGTCCCAACGCAGGCAGCCCGGGCTCTCCAGCAGGGCGCGGTAGGCACCCACATCCCAGTAGAAGGCGCTGCACAGGCTCCTGTAGCTGTCATTCAGCGGCGCCTGTGGGGCGGGATGCTGAGCCCCTCCAACACGGGCACGGGCCCCTCCCTCCCCACAGCCCCTCCGGCCACCTCTCCTCTCTGCCGCGCCAGCACAGCACCAAAGTTGGGCCAGGCATCCACTGCCACCTCGAAGTCCCCGGGGTTGCCACGGTTGATGTTCAGCACAGCCCCGTACACCTGCAAAGCCCGGCACCCGTGCAGCCCAGCTGTGGCAAAGATGGGCTGCCCTTGAGCAGGTGGCAGAGCTCAGGCAGTTTGGGGTTGGCTGGGGCAGGCTCATGGTGCTCGAGAACGGCCCAGCAGATGTGTGCCCCGGGGGTGTCAGGGAGGGAACGGGGTGGCCCACGACCCCCATGGTGGAGGGGCAGCTGTGGGTGACTCACCGGCAGGGCACGAGGCAGGCTGCTGCGCAGGGCGGCCTCCAGGCGCTGCAAATGGGCCGGGCACGTCAGGATCTGCATGGCCCTGCCAAGGAGTCAACGGTGAGGGGACCCCCGAGCACCCCATCCCTGTCCCCATTGCTGTTACTCACCTTGTGGCTGCGGGTCCCTGTGGGCTGTGGGCAAGCAGTGATGGTGGTGTGTCCCAAGGCTGCCAGTGGCCGTCACGGGTGGGCGACTGCCCTTTGGACAGAGTGTTCCTGGGGGTGGTGATGGGCAGGGTCCATCCTGCCGGGCGCAGTGCACGTGGCACCCTGCTGCCTCACATATCCTCAATCAGGATAGGGACCTGGGGGTCCCCATGCCCTCACTATGATGTAGACGGGGACACCCATAGCCCTGCTGTGATGGTGACAGGGTTGGCCGTGAACTGAGCCCTGGTTGCCATGGGGGTCACTGGTCCCATCACCACCAGGTGGTACAGGGGTCCAAGTCCCATACCCTGGTGGCACGTTGGTCGGCCCCCAATCTCATCCGTGTCTACACGGCACATTGACGCCCAGTCCTACTCCGGGTGTCTCTGCCCCTACTCAGGGCATTAAGAACCCCCCACCTCCACCCTGGCACGTGGCAGGCTTCTATGGGGTGCTGCCGCCAAACCCCATCCTCAGTGGGGCTGTGGGGGCACAGAGGAAGCGGTGCTGACGGGCCCCTCCAGGCACGGCAGGGCCCACACAGCCGTGTCCCTATGGGCAGCTCTTCAGGGCCCCTCTGCGGGGGGACACGGGCCAGGGGGCAGAGGCACTGGAGAAAGGCTTTTATTTGTTAATACAAGAATAGATCTTCTGCAATAAATACCCTAATAAATAACATCTCCAATAAATAAACACGCATAGACGCACCGAGACGGCGGCCCTGGGGCTCTGCCCCGGCCCCGCCCCCAGAACAAGCCACGCCCCCAGGGCCAGTGGGCGGGACCCGCGGGTTGCTAGGCAACGGTGGTGACGGGGGCGGAGCTTCGGGCACCCAGCTGTGCTCCTGGCGGGTGGGCGGGGCTTACTGCGCTGGGGGCGGGGCCTATTCCTATGCAGGGGAGGGTTTGGTCCGTTCGTGGCGAAGCGGGGCTTACTGCTGCCGGGGGGCGGGCCAGGAGAGCGTGGCTCCCAGCCCTACAGGGTAATGGGTGGCACAGCGCGGCCACGGGGACGCCACGGTGTCACCACCCCTTGCGTCAGTGCACTGCAAGGTGACAGCAGGGCGGCACTGGCTGCAGTTGGGGGCAGGAGGCCGTCCCCCGAGGCATGGCAGGGTGATGAGACACCATGGGAACCCTCTGGGGCTGAGTGCCTGTCCCTTAAGGTACTGCGGGGCGATGTGGGGAGGTCTGTGGGTCTGGGAGCCCTGTCCCTTAGGATTTTGTGGTCAGGAGCCCCATCCATTAAGGCACGGTGGTGACGGGGGGATGCTGGGTAGCTTTAGTGGCACTTTGGGATCAAGATCACCATCCCTTGAGACCTAGAGGTGATGGTGGGGACATGGACTGGCTTCAGTGGCACTTTGGTGAAGTGGGAATCCCATCTGTCAAGGCACGGCAATATGATGGTACGTATTTGGGGTGGTTCTGATGGCCCTTTGGGACAGACAGACCATCTGTTAAGGCACAGTGGTGACATGGGAAAGCTACGATGCCACTTTGGGATCGGAAGACCGGTCCCTTAATGAACAGTGGTGATGCTGGGGATGTGGGGTGGCTTTGATGACACTCCGGGAATAGAAAAGGCATGGCATGGCTTTGGTGGCACTTCAGAGTCTGGAGCCCCACCTGTTAAATCAGTGGCGACAGTGGGGATATGGAGTGGGTTTGGTGTCACTTTACGATGAGAAGACCTGTCCCTTAACACACAGTGGTGACGGAAGGGACTTGGAGTGGTTTTGGTGGCATTTTGGGATCGGGAACTCCATCTCTCTCAAGGCACAGTGAGGTGGTGAGGAATATGTGGGGTGACTTTGGTAGCACTCTGGGGTCAGGATCCCCATCTGTTAAGGCCAAGTGGTGATAGTGGCTTCGGTGGCACTAAAGCGATCCCCATCCATGAAGGCCAAGTGGTGACATGTGTGCGGCCACTGCTGTGGGGATGCCCTCAGCAGGGCGGGGGCCCTCAGAAGCCCCTGGCCTCGATGCGCAGTGTGACCACGGCTGGCGGCACCTTCTTCTTGAGGCGATTGAAGTCCTTGGCCGAGCGCCACAGCCACGTCTGCAGCTCCTTCAGCAGCCAGAAGTCATCCATCTTCTTCAGAAAGTCGTTGGGGGCTGCAGGGGTGCCAGAGGAGGGCGGGGGTCCGGCAGGGCCGGCGGGCAGCGGGTAGCCCAGGGAAGACATGACGCCGGCGATGCTGAGCACCAGGCCCTGCAGGCTGGAGCAGAAGTGGCCGAGGCGATGGCGCAGCTCCACTGTGCCCACCTGGCCGTCCAGGCCACGCAGATATTTCAGCAGGCGGCTGTAGGCCCGGTAGTTGGCTGCCAGGCGCGCATTGTCCGTCAGGCCCCGCCACAGGTCCAAGTCCACCGTGGCGCTGGGCACCCGCTCAGCCCGCGCCAGCCGCGGGGGGTTGAAGTCGGGCTCATTGAAGGGCGGGCCCAGGTAGTTCAGCTGCAAGGAGGGGAGGAGTTGACAGGGGGCCGACGTGTCCCCGGCACCCATGTCCCACACACCACCAGTCTCTGCGCCCAATGCCCAAGACACCCCAGGTCTCTGCGTCCCCCTGCACACCACGTCTCAAGTCTCCATGCCACCGTGTCTCCAGTCTCAGATCCCACTGCCCGTCACGTCCCAGGTCTCCATGCCCTCCATGTCCCTAGTTCCCCGTGTGCGCAACCACAGGTGTCCACAACCCAGGTCTCCATGTTCCCCAGGTATGGGTGCCCGATACCTCTCCTGTCTCCGTATTTCCCTGCACACCACATTCTCCTTTACAGAATTTTCCAGATCTCCACAACCTTCATGCCCCCAGTCCCCAAGTCTCCCTGTATACAATATACCCCACGTCCCAGACCTTTGTGTCCTCTACCTGGACGTGCCCACCGTGTCTCCCTGTCCCCATCTTACCCCTGGTTTCCACATTCCCCTGCCCACCATGTCCCTCAGTGCCATGCCCCCATGTCCCCACGTTCACCATGCTCCCCCACATCCCAGGTGTCCATATCCACATCCCCTACCTGGACATGTCACCTTGTCCCCACTGTGCCCCTGGTTTCCATGTCCCCAAGTTCATCATGTCCCTGAGCACCATGGAGGTCCCCAGTCTTCCATGCACCCATATTCCAGGTGTCTGCATCCACATCTCCCACCTGCCCACCGCCTCTATGCAGATGAGGCAACGAGGAGAGCTTAGCCAGAGCTCACCAGCAATGTCGAGACAGCAATTCCACCCTCACCATTCCCACAGCATGATCATCAGCAGCAAGGGGAGGCAGATCAGGGCAGAGACAGCAAAACCTCCACCTGGGCCGGTGCCACTGGCAGGCAAGGAGAGGTGGGGGGGAGGAGCCAGGGGTGTGAAGATGTTCACACCCTGTGCCAGGACCAGAGTCCAGGGCCTCCGGCACAGGGAGGCTCCCCTGGCCACTGCCCTTGTCTGATGAGGCATTTCCTTGGCCTCCAGCATGGGTGGAAACACGCAGTCTCATGTATACAGGTGTACTCCCACTTACATCCCAGTGCCGTGCCCTGGGGATGCTGGAGTCTCCCCAAGCTGGGGGGATGAGCAGTTTAAGGGAAGGGGCAGTGGTGAGCTACTCACATAAGTGCCGGCAAGGGTGCGGAGCTGGTGTTCCAGGTAGCGGGTCAGGTCGTAGGTCTTCTGGATGGACTGGCCAGCACCCAGCTCCTCCGTGCCGTTCAGCGCGGGCACCGCTGGCAGATTGCAGAGTGCGGCACACAAAAAGGCAAAGATCCCCCAAGAGTCTCCTGTGGGGACAAGGCACCTCAGAGAGGACCCTCCTGACAAGGGGACCGGGGGCACCCCAGTGTGGTGCGATGGCACCAAGGGCGCTGAGGATGCAGCAGTGCTCCAGTAACACTCCACTGCCCACCCCACATCCCCTGGCTCCCCAGGGGGTGGAGACCCAGGGTTTGCCTACGGCACCTCCTCCATCCATGTGGTGACTGGGGCCACCCTGCCCTTGGGTGCTGGCACAGCACTCCTGGGACCTCAGGACTCTGTGCTGCCAGTGTGCTCATCACCACCCTGCATATGGGGAAACTGAGGCAGGGAAGGGCTGGGCATGGAGTGGCAGCGCTCAGCACCCAGCACAGGGAACAAGGAGCAGTGCAGCAGGAGCCTCAGGGACACCATGTCGTCCCCACCAGTGCCACCATGCCCATCCGGCATGGCCTCTACTCTGTGCACTGCCGACCATGGGCTGCAGAAACAATCCTTTATATGGTCTCAAGTGAGTGCTGCTTGCTGTGCTCCCGCCGGGACGCCCGGGTTATATTTGGGAACGCCGAGTCACCTACCACCAATGCCGAAGCAGGCTTGGTTGCCTTCCTAAGCACAGCACGCTGGGCGCCCTGCAGGGCTGCAGCAGCACATCTCATCCTCGTCCCCATCCCTGCCCTGCTGGGAGCCAGGGGCCAGGCAGGGCTGAAGGCAGCTGGGCACGGAGCAACCTTTACTGAGGCCTCTGCTGGGAAGACCTCAGCTCAGCATGGCACAGCCTGCAGTGGGCTCCCCAGGGAGGCAGGGGCGGCTGGGAGCCCTGCAGTGCCCTCGTGCGTCACCACTCCCCGTCAATTGCTGCTGGGAGGCTTGGGAAGTGAGGAGCAGCCAAGTCCTGGTGACGCACGTGGGCCCACGGGGACATCCCGGCTGCGGCAGCACCAGCTCCAGTGCGTGGCACGCGTCCCGGCTTTGCCCACCCAGCACCGGGCTCACAGTGGCGCATGATGCCCTGCGGGCATGCAGTGCACACAGCGGGATGTGCGTCACGCACACGCGGCACAGCGTGTATGGAAACACCATGGAGCAGCGCGCACCATGCAGGACATCCCAGCCACGACGTGCCGCGCCGTGCGCACGGCAGCACGCACACTGGTGACCACACGGGTGCCACTCCATGCCTGCGGCTGTGCCACATGAAGCTGCCTGTGCACGACCGGTCTGCTGGTCCCGGGATGGTGAGCGTGGTGTGCGACGCTGTGTGCGTGCGAGTGAGCGTGTGAGCGTGGGCTACGGGCGGCAGGGGGGCCGCGTGGCGCTGACTCACCCGCCCCCGGGTGTTTGCTTTGGCTCGGCCCTGGTGCGTCCAAGCCCGGCACAGGCACTCACAGCCCCGCGCGGCGCAGCAGGGCTGGCCGGACCCTCACCCACCACCAGCTCAGGTTTCCAGAGTGGGATTTACACTCGGCCCCAGGCACCGCGTGGCCAAGGCAAACAGAGCTGGGGGGGCTGGGAAAGGGAAGGAGACGGAGCTGGTAGCTCCCGGGCATTGATGAGGATGTGGGCACTGGGGCGTGGATAACCAGAGCTGGGCGACGGAAGGAATCTGCAACCGCGGTGGTGGCAATGACCCGACCGTGGTGCAGCCCTGCTCACTCAGCGGTGGCCTCACGGCCCCGGATGGTTCCCACAGTGGCACAGTCACACTCCCCTGCCCGTCTCTCGGGTGGAAAATGACTCAGCACCAGCGCAAGGCAGCGGCCGCGTTGCCCCTGTGCCAGAGGGAAGGAGGAGACCAGCAAAGCTGGATCCCAGTGATGTCAAGAGAAAGAGCCCAAGGGTTTCAAAACCGTCCCTGGAGCGGGGCCAGGATGCTCCCAGCCCACGTAAGCAAAGCACAGGGCAGCTCCAGGGCAGGTGGAGAGCTGAGGTGGCCCCCCTGGCAGCGCACGTCACCCCACGCACACGTGCCGGACACTGAGGGGGCCAACAACAAGCGTCAGCAGGACAGCTCATCCGACAGTATCCCTGTGCGTCACAGCAGGGAACGTCACCCGTGGGTGGCCTTGGAGGCGCGGAACAGTGCAGAGCTGTGAGCCCCCCCCCGCCAAGCAGACCCCACATGAGCGACTGCTGCCATTGTGCAAGCTGAGCTGTTCCCCGGGCACGCAGTGGGCAGCGAGCTGCTGGGGTCAGGCGTGACCGCAAGCCGCAGGCGCCGCTTTCCCAAAAGCACTGAGCAAAGCAGAGTGTGGGCTGGGGAAAGGGGACCCCTGCCCCCTGAACCCAGGGAGCAGCTCTATCTGATGGGCTAGCGGCCAAGGGACAACAGAGCCCTGCACTGTGAGGTGGAACGGAGCTGGGATGTCCCAGCGTGAGCACGGCGCTGAGGAGAGGGGACCAAGCAGACAATGGCAGTGGCCTTGGCTGCCCCCAGCGTGGTTCTCCCCACACACCTTCGTGAGGATGGCGCTGACAGCAACACCTGCACCCTGCATCCCTGCAGTCCCCAAGTGCTGGCAGGAGAGAGGCACGCATCCTGCCCTCACTGCGCTTCGACAGTCCTTGAAGCAAGTGGGGAGCAGGGGGGGCCCCCAGACCAATCGCAGCCCCAGCCACAGGGCTCTGTGCCATGCCCCCGCCCCGCTGCCTTACTGAGAGCAAAGCCGCATCCCTGATGGTGGCCAAGAATTGTGCAGGAGCACAGGGGTGCAGGGGGAGACCGGCTCCACACCCCCCTGGCCACGCATGTACTCACAGCTCACACTGAATGTTTACATCCTGTCTCCTCCGAGTGTTTATAAATGCATCCGTGCATGGGAGACTCCAGCGAGGCCGTAATTAGCGGGGCCTGGATTTCCCATCTGGCCCCAGCCCGCGGCACTGTGTCACCCCCCTCCTGCCGGAGATGGGGGCTCAGCCCCTAATCCTGACCAGATCCCACACCTCGGCTGGCGCCCACCTGGATCCCAGCAGCACCAATGGTGGCAGAGCCCTGTGCGGCCCACCGGCACCCAGAGCCACCGGCACCCCATACCCGCACAGGCACTCAGTGTCCCTGCTGGCACCGCAGACGCCCAAACCCCTCCCGTGTCCCCAGCAGCGCCGAGGGCTGCGGAGCTGTGCTGGGAGCGGCAGCAGAGCCAGGGACAGCGCAGCGCCAGAGGCAGCCTGGCCCCTCTCCGGCCTGCAGCGGAAACGGCTTGCGGGGCCAAGAGCGGGGGGACCGGGGGCTCCCCTGCGGGCAGCACGAGGTGCATGGGGTCACCGTTAAGGAGGCAGGCGGATAGTCCCGGTGCCAGCCCGTGTGGCAACACAGAGCCCCGTGCCACCCCCCACCCCCTGCTGCCTCTGGACGCGCTGCCATCGCTGCCAGCTTCCTCCGGCACCCTGTGCCGAGGGCACACCGGCAGAGGCAGGGCCGGCGGCTCCGGCAGGATCCCCGTGATCTGTGCCAGCCACACGTTCCCCAGCAGTGCCAGGTATGGGTGCACACCCGTCACCAGGGATGCCCGGAGCCGGCAGGGCTGGCATGCCGGACATCCCAGATGTGCCAGCACAGGCACACCTCCACATCCCTGCTGGGATGGGTCCATTGGCACTCTGTGGGTGCCCAAGGGGCTGTGGAGTTGGGCTCACTCTTACGGCTCGAGGCAGGTGGGCACAGGGCAGGGGGTGATTTATGGTGCACCGTGCCACTTAGCAGGGCATAAATCTTCCTCGGCGCAACCCTGTAAGCAGAGCCCTCTGCATTTCCCTTCGGAGGCTGCTGGCGGGCTGGGGCTAATGCAGCCCAGATGTGTGCAGGACCGTGCCCTCACGCCGCCTGCTAACGAGGCGCAGGGACACCGCTTCCCGGCAGCAGCACGGCAGCCCTGAGCCGTGTCTCCGGGCTGTCACTGGGCTGCTCTCGGCCTCGACCGTGGCAGCAGCTCTTGGTGCCACTGGCCGTGCTGTGAGCGCAGGCCACGGCCGGCAGCCTCCCAGTGCCACTGGTTTGCCACCACCTCCACCATGTCGGGCCGGGATCAGGGAGCAGCAGGAGACCCCTGGCTACCAGCCCCGCTTTTCCAGCTCCCCCCAAATGGCTCCGGCTCCACGGGAGCCAGAACAAAACGTGGCCTCGGCCTCGTGTGCCCAGCCCCGGGGCCACCAGCGCCCACAGTCTGACCTTTTAAGGGTTGTTTCCCAACTTTTTCCCCGTCCTTTCCGTGCCCGACAGCCCCGCTGCCCTCGGCTCCCCATGGCCCCAGGGTAACAAAGCCTTCTGGTGGCCGGAGGGAGCTCCGCAGAGGGGGGGGATTTCCTGGCACCCTGAAAGCGGCCACCACGTCCCACTGGGTATTGCCCTCTGTGGTGCCCGCCTGCCCCACGAGTAAAACCCAAGCTTGGGGACTTTCCTTTTTCCTCCCCTCTGTCAGTCTCAGGTTTTAATTCTCCATGCTAAGCAGCGTTTCCCTGCCCGGTAATCACAAACATGCATGGAAAAGAGGCAACAAGAGAAAGGAGAAAAAAAAAAAAGCCCCGAGAGCAGAGGGGGGAAAAGCCTTAAATCAATCCCGAAGCCAGACGGACGTTTGAATCAAACGGAGTTACAGTCGGCAGCAGTCGGCGCGGCGGACCCCCACCCCATGGCCCCGCTCTTACCTGGGGGCTCCCCAGCCACATTTAGCATAGTAGAGTCAGGGCGCGGGTCTGCAGGCGTGGGGAGCCCAGCAATGTGCTGCTGCAGCGCTCAGCCCCGCACCGATGGACACACGGCCGAGGTTGCTGCTCCGCTCTGCCCCGGCTCTCCTTTGGTTTTTTTTTTTCCTCTCTCCCTATTTGTTTTGGTTTGTGTTTGCTTGAGTGTTAGGTGGCAGAAGCAGTCTGGGCAGCGTGTTTTTGGTGTGTGAGTGTGTGCACGGTTCGCACCACGCTCCGGCTCCCTTGCTTGCTGCCTTTCCCCCTTCCACCTCCCTTGATTTGCTCTTTTGATTGGTGTCCAGGAATGCAAGAATAAAAAAAACGCGAGCTTGCATACACCCTCTCTCCAAGCTGCTGCCTCTCTTTTTTTTCTTTTTTTTTTCTTCCCTCTTTTTTTTTTTTTTTTCTCCTCTCTCTCTCGAAATTCAAGTGTTAAGCAGAACCAGGTTGCTTTCAAGAATGTATTTGATGCAATTGGACACAAGAACGGGCTCCATTCATTCCCCTCCTTCTCCCCGAGACTCCCCCAGGGCTCCCCAGGCATGCTGGGGAGGCTGTGGCCACAGCAGGCTCCCCCAAGGCAGGGAGCAAAGCCCAAGTACTGGGGGTCTGCGGTAGACGGGGTGAGGGGGGGGGAGTGACTCCCTCTCCACATCACCCCCCCAGGTGCTGGCTGCCTCTTGCCTTTTGTTAGTGGCCGCGATAGGGAGCAGGACAGGGTGGCGGGTGGGGGGCTGCTTCCTACCTGCTCGGAAATCCATGGGGGCAACCCAGGGGGTGGCAGCAGCACGGGATCGGGGGGGGATCCCGCCCTCCGTACTGGGGGTGCCGTGGGGCTGCTCGCGCCGGGTCCGAGCTCCACACTCCCATTTGTCGGCCCTGCTCCCCACGGGGGCCCGGGGCCGGCAGGCCAGGGGCTGCGGGCTGCCTGAGTGCTCTCACCGCCTCGGAGAGGGGATGGCTCACGAGGGGGGGCGGGGGGTGCCAGGCAAGGGAGGGGGGGAGGCGGAGAGAGGCGGCGGAGGGGTGGAAAGGCGGCAGGGAGGGCGGGAAATAGGGGGACGGGGCAGCGCGGCTGGACAGGCACGGCTACGCGGACCACCGGCATAACTCTGCTTTCTTCTGCTGGCAGCTCAGGGGCAGAGGCAGGTGAGTGAGCCCCGGGGCGGAGCCCCTCGGGAAGCACTAAGCAGCGGGGCCAGCAGGTGACTGCAGCCAAGGGCAGCACACACAGCCCGGTAATTGCCCCGTGCACCAGGTGCCTTCCCGCTGCTCTCACCCCCGCCCAGCATCTCCCCGTGGGGCTGCCGGCTGCCAGCAGCCAGCGTGGAGGAGCAGCCCCAGGAAGGTGCAGCGCCGCTCTGGTTGCCATCGGCACGCAGCAAACAAGGGGGAATTTCATACTGGGGATGCGGGGCCGGCACCCCGGTGTGTACACGAAGCACTGGGTGCCAGGTGGAGACGCACGGCCAGGATGGACAGACAGAAGACAAGACCCTTGTGAACCACACACAGCAGCGCTGCTACACGTCCCCTCTGCAGCAGGGCAAAGCTTCGGCAGCCCCAGTGCTGAGGGGAATGTTCCCACCTCTGCCAGCTGCCCCAAAGCGTTGGGGAGTGCCCGGCAGGGCTGCAGCTGCAGGCACAAGCATGATACCGCTGCCCCTGCCCACGTGCCAGGGGATCCCAGGGACTCGCCCCACAGCATCGGGGAGCTGCTCACCTCCCCCTGGCCACCAGGACAGAGCTGCCTGCTGACACACTGTGCTCTGGCTGCGTGTTTTCCCCCTCAGCCTTCAGACCCCTGGAATGAAGGTTCAGGAGAGCCGTGCCCCTGCCCACGGCCACGGCACCGGCAGCCACTTCGCCCTCGCCTCCCACCGACGACCTTTTGCAGTACCAGGAAGGGTTCTGACCCCAAACACCCACAGCCCCGGATGCTGGGAGGCTCTCCATTGTGCACTGAGGAAGGCAGCCGGCTCCAACTGGTGCACAGGGGAGCCCCGGCCCCCCCTGCATTGCGGACAACTGGTGGGGAGCTGCTGAGGGCCCAAAGGCCTCAGGGCCCAGTGGGTAGAGCAGGAGGAAGAAGAGCAGCTGCGGCCCACGGCACAGCACGGCTGAAGGCACAGCGTGACCCACGGCGGCAGAGCCAGCCCACGGCACTCACCTACAGGCACTGCAGACAACTGAGGAGCCCTTCCGCGCCGGGTAGTAGGAAAGGCGCAGCACCGAAATTGGGCTGCGGGAAACCAGAGAGGCCCGGAGAAAGCCCCGCCTGAGGCGGAGGGCCTGAGGGGTAAACCGCGCCCGGGCCGGCGCTGTGCGGCACCCCACCCGGCCCACGAGTCCCCATCGCCTGAGGGGAGCGCACTCGGCCTCTCCCCGCCTCTGCTCCTCGAGGCCCCATTGGCTACGCGGCACGTCGCTCCGGCCACTCTCCAATTCGCGGTGGCGCCTGTGTTCCACCACCCAATAGTGAGCGGGCCGGCCGAAGAGGGCCCGCCCCCGAGCGCTCCGAGGGGCGGAGGGGGCAGGGCTGGGAGTGAGGCCCTGCCCCCGGTATCACGTGAGGCGATGCCCGCGGCTTGGACGCCGTCACGAGGCTGGGGCCACCAATGGGCCGCCGGCGGGGGCGGGAAGAAGGCGAGCTTCCGCCCAATGGGAGTGCGGCGGGCGCGGGAGTGGGGAAGGTGGCGGCGCAGCGCGGCAGTGAGGCGGGCCGGGGCTCCGCGGGGCCGGTGGGGGCGCAGGGGCGGGCGGGGCCGCGCAGGGCGCTGCCGGGGGGGCGCTGCGGGAGGCGGACGCGACCACCGGGCGTGGGGAGGGGGAGAGGCGGGGCCACCAGCCGGCCCCCCGAGGGGGTGGGGGGCGCGGCCTGGCGGGCCGGCCCTCCACGTGCTTTCCCCGCATCCCCGTCGCCATGAAGTGCGTCATCGAAGGCGGCAACGTGAAAGGTGGGATGGAGAGGCGGAGGGGGTCCGCGGGGTGCCGTCTGCCCCCATCTGACCTCCCCCCTCCACCCACAGCCCTCGGCCATGCCGTGCACGCGCTGTCCCGTGTCGGCGACCACCTCTACCTGGAGCCCTCTGACACTGGGGTATGGGCACAGGGGGATGCCGGGACGTGGCTGTGGCGCCCCCCGGTGCCCGGTGCCACCCCCTGTCCGTCCTCAGCTGTCCCTGCGTGCCGCCAGTGCCTCCCGCTCCGCCTTTGCCTCCTTTTTCTTCATGCCGCTATTCTTCCAGCGTTACGAGCCAGGCCCCCCCAGCACCCGCTGCAAGGTGCTGATGAAGGTGCAGACTTCCCCCAGGTCCTCCCTACGTCTGTGCCTCCAGGAGGGACAGGCAGTGATGCTGTCCTTATCCCCAGTCCTTCCTGGGTGTGTTCCGCTCGCTGCCAACTCTGGACAAGTCGGTGGAGCGCTGCCTGGTGGTGCTGCGGCCCTGTGCTGGGCACCTGGTGTTACAGCTACACTGCAAGCACGGTGAGGGGGAGGTGACAGCACTGGGGGGGTCACGGGGCTACAGCACGGCTTAATGAGGCTGTCCTGCAGGTGTCACCCGCACCCACCAGCTGGCCTTCCAGGAGTGTGAGCGGCTGCAGGCCATCTTCGACACGCAGAGCTGCGCCAGCCGGCTGCGTGCTCCTGCACAGTGAGTGCTGGGGGATGTGGGGTGGGGGCCGCTGGGGGGGTCATGGTGCTGAGTGCCCTCACTGCAGGGTGCTGGCGGAGGCGGTGGTGCACTTCCCGCAGACGCTGGCAGAGGTGACGCTGGGAGCTGCTGCTGGGGGCCGAATCGGGCTGCGCAGCCATCTGGAGGAGGGCAGTGGTGAGTGGGGATGAGGCACAGGGACAGGGAGGGGTCTGCTGGAGCTGGCGCTGACTGCTGCACTGCAGAGCCTGGCAAGGCCATGGTGACAGAGCTGTGGTTGGCGCCGGATGAATTCCAGGAGGTGGCAGTGGTGCCCGGCTCCTGCATCACTTTCTGTCTCAAGGAGTTCAGGGTGAGTGTGACCGTGACCCTATGCCCCACATTCCGGTGGCCCCTCAGACCCACTAAGCCCCATCTCCCCCCAGGGGCTCCTGAGCTTCGCCGAGGCCTCCAGCCTGCCCCTCACCATCCACTATGATGAGCCCGGCAGGTAGGAGCCAACGCCACAGTGTCCCTCATTCACCCAGACCCATCCTTCAGGACTTCCCACAGTCCATGTGTGCCCCCAGGCCAGCCATCTTCAGCCTGGATGACTCCCTGATGGAGGCACACCTTGTCCTGGCCACCCTCCTGGACCCAGAGAGCGACTCGCAGCCACCCCCTGCCGCCAATGGGTAACGGCCATCAGACAGGATCAGAGTGAATGGCCCCATGCTGCCAGCAGTAGGGACTGGTGTACAGTCCTAATGCTGCCTGACATTTACTCACTCACTGTCCCCTCCAGCAGCGTCTCCCACCCACCTGCCCCCTCGGATGACTTTGCTGATGACCTTGAGACCTACATGGTGGCCTTGGAAAGTAGTGCCTGTGAAGGGGAGGCAGGGGCACCCCCCAGCCCCACCTTCTCCCTGCACACACCTCACCCTGCAAAAAGCGACACTGAGGAGGAGGAGGATGGAGCTGTGCCAGGGACACCCCCTCACAAGAAGGTGTGGCATGGGCACTGACGGGGGGGGGAGGGGGTAGAGGACTGGCATGGACCTCTGACCCTGTGTCTTTTCACTCCCCAAGTTCCGCTCGCTGTTTTTTGGTTCTGTGCTGACACCAAGGGGGCCTGGCCCAGCCCCCAGCCAGGAGGTATTGGCAGAAGACAGCGATGCTGAGTGCTGAGAGCCCCCATTCCGATGCCACAGCGCAGCAGCTGGCACTGTCTGGCCATGCAGGATAATCCCAAACCCACATCTTAAGACCCATTACAAGTTTATTCCCCAAAAAAGCCTCCTGCCCTGCCTCCACTGCCATCCAAAGGGCAGGTCCTGCCCCAGAGGGCGCATTTGGTACAGTAGAAAGTGGCAGAGGGGACAGGATCTTACAAATAAAAAAACAAATGGAGAGAGGAGCAACCTGGTGCTGGGGCTGCTGGTGACGGGCACTCACTTCTTGGCTTTCGCAGAGTTGCGTGGCGGGGTGACAGGGCGGCCAGCGGGGTTCAGCCCACTGAACTGCCCATACTTGCCCTTGTTCTTGTCTGCCGGTTTCAGAATCTGCAGGGAAGAGGGTGAGCGGGGGGGCTGCGGGCAGAACCCTGCATGCTGCCGCCTCCCCAGCAAAGCCCTGACTCACCTGGAAGGAACACATGAGAGTCTCATCCACGCTCATCATGGCGCCTGCGTTGTCGAACTCCCCGCAGTAGTTGGGTGCAGAGAAGAGGGTGACGAGCTGGCGCTTGGCAAAGAACTCGTAGCCATCCTCCACCACCTGCGGGGCGGCAGCACTCAGATCTCCCTGTGCCCTGTGCACGGGGCCCACAAACCCCCCCCAGGGGACAGCATCCCCCTCAAAAGAGCCCGACCACATCCTCAAGTGTAAATGTCCGCTCCTGGGAAAAACTCCACTGGTGTGGAGCCTGGGTGGGGCCTGAGCCCAGTACCTGGTGTGCCCGGCAGATGAGATCCAGGTCGTGCTTGTGCAGGAACTTGGCCACCACCTCAGCCCCAAAGGTGAAGGAGACACCGCGGTCGTTCTCGCCCCAGCCCTGCACATCCTTGTCAGGGTCAGACCAGAGCAGATCACACAGCAGGCCCTGGTCGGGCACGTCTGTGGGTCGCATGATGCGCCGGATCTGCTCCATCGACTGCAGGTCAGGGGACAGCCCTGCATGGGACAGGAGCATCAGGTTATGCTGTAGGGCAGCCTCTGGACCCAGGCAGCAGCCCCAGCCCCGTGCCCACCTCCGTGGCAGCAGAAGATCTTCTCATCCACAATGGCAGCAATGGGCAAGCAGTTAAAGCAGTCGGTGAAGGTCTTCCACAGCTTGATGTTGTATCGCCGCTTGCCTGTAAGGCAGCAGGGTGGGTGCTCACAGGAGCCCTTCCTGCAGGCTGTGCTCCACCCTCTCCACCCCCCCATGTCCCACACTGCACACAGGGTGGCATTGAACCCTCCAGGGGGGTGGGAGGGGTTGCTGGGTGGCTGGGATGGGGGCATGAGGTCTGCAGGAGATGGAAGAGCTGCAGACAGGGACGGCAGTGGGGACTTTAGGCTGACTGCATGTATGGGGTTGGTACTGGGGTGAGAAGGCGGGGGCAGTCCTGTTTGTCAGCAGTGGGGTCGGTGTGGCACTCACACTCATCATAGAAGCCATAGATGCGGTTGATGCTGGCACATTCATGGTTGCCACGCAGCAGGAAGAAGTTCTCAGGGTACTTGATCTTGTAGGCCAGCAGCAGGCAGATGGTCTCCAGCGACTGTTTGCCCCGGTCCACGTAGTCACCCAGAAACAGGTAGTTGCTCTCGGGGGGAAAGCCCCCGTACTCAAAGAGCCGCAGCAAGTCGTAGTACTGCCCGTGGATGTCACCTGTCAGAGGATCACAGGGGACACACAGTGACGCTGGCACCCAGCCCACCCCCCTCCCGTCCCCCCCCGGCCTGCTGCTCACCACAGATCTTGAGGGGGGCTTCCAGCTCCAGCAGGATGGGCTGGCTGAGGAATATCTCCCGTGACTTCAGGCACAGCCCCCGGATCTCGTTCTCTGTCAGCTGTACGTTCTTCCCCGGCCGTGAGCCTTGCACTGTGCAGGGGTGGCCTTCAGCGAAACCCACTCCAGCCCCGGAGCTCCCAGAGACGGCTGTGTCCCAGCAGTCCCGCGTAGCCCCCAGGGCCCCCGGCTCTCTACAGCCCCCCGCTCACCCGCAGCCCTTCTCTTTCCCACAGCCTCCCGGATCCCTCAACAGCCCCCCCACGGCCCCCACCCCCCGGCTCCCCACAGTCCCCCGAGGCCCCACGGCCACCCCGGTCCCCCGCAGCTCCCCGGTGCCCCGCAGCCCCCATACTGCCATTGCTCCCCACGGCCCACGTTTCCCCGCAGGCCCCGGCTCTCACCCCCGCCCTCCAGCTCAGCGGCTGGAGGCAGAGCTCTCGCGGCACACCCCGGCCCTTCCCGCCCCTAGCCGCGCCCAAGGTCGTCTCGAAGCCCACCGCTCACCCTCCAGGAGGCGGCCGATGATGGAGTCGAGGTTGAGCTTCTCGGTGTCCGCCATGGCCGCCGGACGCTGCTTCCCCCCCCGGCCCCGGCCCGCCCCGGCCCCGGCCCCGCAGCCATAGAGAGCGGCCGGGGCGAGCGGCGGGTGGGGAGGGCGCCCCCTGCCGGATCGGAGGCCGCGGAGGCGCGTCGCGGCTCCGCGCTCCCACGGGGCGCTGCCGGGACGGCCGTGCCGTGCCGTTCGTTGCCCGGAGGCCGTTGCTACCCTCGCGGCGCGGGGACGCGCGTGGGGAGCTCCGCGGGGACGCGTACCAGCGGTGCCACTCGCGCCACGGGCTCCACCTGCGTCACTTGTGCCATTTGTGCATCAGTGCCACTTGTGCCGCCATGCCGCTGCTGCAACCCCCCACGTGCCATGCGAGCCGTGCGGTGCCGCCAGACCCTGGCCCGGCGCCCGTGGTGACATTTCAGCCCCGCGGTGTCAGCTGCGCTGCTGTCCCCGACCGACCCCAGCAACTGTCCCTGGCTCCGGTGCCGGCTGCGTGCCCCGCTGCTCGTGTCCTGTGTCCCCAAATCCGTGCAGCCTCACATCCCGCTGTTGTCATATCCCCATGTCTCCGTGTCCCGTGTCCTCGAATCCAGCCGTCCCCATTCCGACATTCCTCAGCCGCCATGTCCCCTATTCTCAAATCCCCTGTTTCCCATATCCTTGCGTTCCCTTACCTCCATATCCTCCTATCCACCTGTTGCCACATCCCCATACCCTTGTCTCCACGTATCCTCATATTCCCAAATCCTCGCGTCCCCAAATTCCTGTAACCCCATAAACCTTTCTCCCCAGGCCTCCATGTGCCCCATCTCCACTTCCCCATACTTCTATGCCCCATATACTCGTGCCCCCGCATCCTCACTTCCACGCCTCCATAGTTCCCTCACACCCCACACCCCTGAACCCAGGTGCCCGCACACCCCGCACATCCTCCGACCCCTCTCCCCCGCCTCCCCGCCCCGCCCTGCTCCCTCCCCCGGGGACGCCCCTCTGCCGCTGGAGGCGCCTTCGCCGCCGGTGCAGAACGGGCGAAGCTCCGCGGGCACAGCCGCCACAGCCGCCCGACAGCGACAGCGACCGCCGGTGGGTGCGGGCGGCGGCGGCACCACGCGTGTCAGTGGGTGTTCGCGTGCGCTGTGCCACGCGTGTCCGGCGGCGAAATCGCGGGCAGCCGTCGCGCTAAGCCGAGGGACGTGCGGGGCGGCACCGCGCGGCGCCGGGGACGGGCGGGTGGAAGCCGGGGACAATAGCTCTCTGTGCCGCTAAGCCGGGGCACGGGGCTACCCCACTGCCAGCGACCACGCGTGACTGCGGGCACGGCTCGTCCCCGCGGGGCCGCGTGGCCGCGCGTGCCTCGGTTTCCCTCCGAGCGCACCGTGGCACCGCGGGGCGGCTGACCGCGCCGGCCGCGTCCTGCTCACTGTAGCCCCCCTCCCGTCTCTTGCAGCCCTCCGACGCCCGCGGCATGGTGAGTGGTGGCACGGGGCGTGAGGGCAGGGGGCCCCTTCCCCTTCTCGGCGGGGCTGGGTGGTGCCGGCGCTCCGTGTGGCAGCGCCGTGCCCACCGCCTCCGCGTGACCCTGCGGGGACAAGGGGACGCTTTGTCCGGGGGCTGGCACCGCTCCCGGGCACCCCGACACCACCGCCCCAGCGACGTCCCTTGGCTGCCCGATGCCCCCCCTGAACCTACGGCCCTCGTGCCCGTTCCGGTGCCCGTTGCGGTGCCAGCTCGGCCGTGCCCTGTGACAGCTCTCAGTGGACCAGCTGAGCGCGGAGCAGGCTCTGGGCATGAAGGAGCAGGAGTGGACCGGCCCCGAGGCTCTGTGCCCGGGCTGGCAGGAGGAGGAAGTGTCCGACGGCGAGGGACCCAAGGACAGCGAGCACCCTGACCCCACTGCCCATGCCTATGAGGTGCTGCAGCGCACCCTGCGCCTGGAGGGGATGCCCCTCACCGTAGACCGCACCGGCCAGCCACGCTCTGGTATGGGTACAGGAGGCACTGGTATGGGTACAGGAGGCACTGGTATGGGTATGGGAGGCACTGGTATGGGTATGGGAGGCACTGGTATGGGTGGCACAGGGTGGTGGGGTGCTGGGATAGGGCAGTACAGAGTCTTGGTGTGGCCTGGGGATGCAGTGCCAGGCTGGGGTTGTGGTACAGCACCATGGTGCCAAGCTGGGGACACCAGGCTGCTAAGAGGTGGGTTGGCAGCAGGGCACAGTGCTGGTGTCTTGCCAGAAGAAAGTTTATAGGACTTTCTTCTTTTCGCTCTGTTAGTGTGGCCCACCTGGCCCAGAAGTTAAGCCAGCAGGAGGTGGTGCCTTCATTGCCACGCAAAGCATTATCACCTATGGCAGTGGCAGGTCCTTCAAGCTGCACCCTGAAAAAGACTGCTTGTCCCCTATCTGCTTATGTTTACAATCGTGAGCAGCAGTCCTGGAGCACGGTGGCACCCACCACTTGCCCCTCTAGATAATTAGCAGTTGTCAGTCTTATCACCGAAAAGGCCTCACGAAGCGAGCTTTGCGACAAAAAAAAACAGTTTTGTGTTTCACAGCTGGGCTGGGGACTGTGGTGCCAGCTTGGGGTTGTGGTGCTGGGCTGGGGTCACAGTGCTGGGCTGAGGACACGGGCTGCTCACATGAGGTGGCAGCAGGTCCCATGCACCCTACCACTGCCTTGCTGCAGGATTTGGCCAGCTGGATATGACTGTGTGCATCCTGGGCTCCCCCACTGCCTTCCTGCACATCTTGCTGGAGGGTGGCTCCCGCTGCCCAGGTGAGTATGGCCCTGTCCCCCAGGCCTGGCTGCCAACAGCCCCCCTGGTGTATGGGGACACAGCCACTGCTCATCCCGTGCCACCCACAGGTGCCATGGTGCTGTGCCTGGCACCTGCCTGGGCCAGCCGCGTACCCTCAGAGACATCACCAGGCGCGTGGTCCCTGCTGCTCTCCAGGGGGGTCTCCTTCGAGGCAGGGGGCTGCACTGCCCTGGAAGAATTTGTGCCTCCCCGGCGTGCTACCTATGTCACTGGCACCTTTGGGTCGGAGGGCAGTTGGGAGGGTGAGCTGGCCCGTGACCTTGATTGCCCTACTGGAGGCTCAGCACCACTGGCACGCTGGCTGGAGGACCCCCTGCTCTCTCGCTGGTTGCTGTCTGCCCGCGCCGGCCTGCCTGTGCCCCCCACCCTGGCCTTCACCACGGGGCTGTGGGAGACCCTGCCTGAGGAGCCCAAACCCCCCGGGGTGCGCCTGGTGAGGCTGCAGGACCCCCGTGGCCAGGAGAGCCTGGTGCAGGATGAGGTGGTCGCCTTCCTGGAGGGCAGCACCATGCAGCCCTACGATCAGGTGGGGACAGCAGGGGGGACATGGCACAATGTGGGGGAGGGGGGTGGCAGAGGGGGGGACAGGGTGGCACGATGCTCGGGTGGAGTGGGATGGGATGACATGGGACAGGGTGACATGGTTCTGCATGGGACAGGGGCAGCAGGGTGGTGCAGTCTGGTGGCATGGGGTAACATGGCATTGCAGGGAACATGGTGGCATGCAGTGCTGTGAAAGGGTGGCATGGTGTGACACTGCCCTGCACACAGGTGGCAGTACGGCTGTCAGGGTGGCGGTGGCGTGGAACGGACCCCCGCAGCACCCACAGGAAGGTGGAGGGCAAGGCAGTGGCACAGGCAGTGGCAGCCCTGCTGAAGGGCCTACGTGAGGAGGAGAGCGTCCTGCTGGAAGCCCTGGTGCCCACCGGCCGCCTGCCCACGCTGCCCCCACGTAAGACCCCCCTCGGGTACCCACCACTCAGGAAGGGCTTCTGGGGGTTCCCTCGTGTCCGCTTGTGGGTGGGGGGTGGCCACCTCGGACTCAGCCCCTAAGGGTGGGGGGAAGGTAACCTGCCCCTCCTGTCCCCTGGGCGGGGGGTGGGGGGGGCACGGGGGGGGGACCGTCCTTGGCCAGTCCCTGGGGCTGGGGCACCGCAGGGTGAGCTGGGTGCTGCGGGTGGGATGCTGCTGTCCCTGCCCTGTCCCTCACCCCTCAGGCAGCGCAGCCCCGCGGCTGCCCATGGCCCTGCGCATCTGCACCGTCGTCTGCCGGTCCTGGGGAGACCGGCCCCAGCTCTGCCAGGTACGGTCTGGGGACGGGGCTGGCGGGTACACACCCGTGCGTGGCGTCCGAAGCCTCCACCCCCTTTCCTGCAGCCCCTCTCCTTGGGCCAGGTGTGGCTGGGGGTGGCTGCGAGCATCCCCTGCCCCGGGCTCTGGGTGCCAGCACAAGGCCCCATGAGTCCCCGTGCCCCGGGGGCTGGCAGCCCACATCCCTGCCTCGGGGACACCCACCTGCATCCCAGTGTCACCCTGTGTCCTCTTGGTGGCGTGTCCCCACAGGTGGCCTGTACTGTGGGGCGGGCAGAGGTGCCGGTGCGGCACGGTTCGCTGCTGCCCTTGGGCCTGGACTCCAGCCTGCGGCAGTGGGGCCTGGCAGATGCAGCACAGCGGCAGGCACTGGCAAGGCGGCTGCGGGAGGCCGCCGAAGCCAGCATGGCTGCTGTCCTAGCTGCGGAGGGCGAGCTGAGCCCCGCTCAGCGTGGCGGTGCCCGTGCCCACACCGACGTCCTTGGTGAGCTCTGACCTCGGCCTGCTCCCTTGGTGTCAAGTGGGGCTGGTGGCCTTGTGGCACTGAGTGCTCTGTGTCCCCAAGGTGTGGATTTCCTGTTGGCGTGCGTGGATGACACCCTGGAATTGGTGGCCCTCTCTACCAACTGCCTGCGCTGCCTGGAGACGTGCCTGCTGGTTGAGGGCATGGGGCATGATGTGGGGCAGCCTGCCGGAGACGTGCCGCGACTGCTGGCCGAGTGCTTGCTGCACCGGGCGCAGTGCCGCCTAGTTGAAGGCAAGGACATCCTGCTGATCGGGGCTGGAGGAGCCAGCAAGAGCTTCGTCTGGGAGGCAGCACGCGAGTACGGCCTGCGGGTGAGCAGATTGGGCCAACAGTAGGCTTCAGAGTGAACGCTGGGTGCTGTGGCTTTCAGTAGGCTTCAGAGTGAAAGCGAAGCTAGGGAATGACACCGGGAATGAACAAAGAGGACCTGTAATGGCTGGGGTCAGGGAAGCTAGGATAGAGACTGTGGGGACCTGGTTGTGGTGGGAATGGGAACAGAGATGGGTAGGGCTGAGGACAGCCTATGTATGTGGGAACTGCACTGGGGACAGGGGTCTTAGGGCCAGAGATGAGGGCGCGGACGATCAGGAGCTGGAAGGACGGGAACAGGCTGAGTACAGGGGCACTGGTACTGGCTGGAGACTGGGAATTAAAGATGGGGATGGGCAGACCAGGACTTGGTGGGGATGAGGACAGACTGGGGATGTGGGCAGGGCACCAGGACCAGGGACAGAGATGATGGAGCCGTCTGTAGGCTTCACAGTGAACGCTGGGTAGCGTTGCCATGGGGTGGGCACATTGTGTCCCACCACTCCATGGTGCCACCAACTTGGTGCTGCAGATCCACCTGGTAGAGTCGGACCCCGAGCACTTTGCGGCTGGGCTGGTGGAGACCTTCCTGCCTTATGACAGCCGGGAGCACCGTCGGGACGAGGAGCACGCTGAGCACGTGCTGGAGATGCTGCGCGCTCGCGGGCTGCGGCCCGATGCCTGCCTCTCCTACTGGGATGACTGCGTGGTGCTGACAGCGCTGCTGTGCCAGCGGCTGGGCTTGCCTGGCTGCTCTCCCGCCGCCATACGCCTGGCCAAGCAGAAGAGCCGTACCCACCAGCACCTGCAGCGCTGCCGCCACGGCCGCCCGCCTCCGGCCGCCTTCGCCGTGCCTTGCCGCCGGCTGCGCAGCCACGGCGACGTGGAGCAGGCGGCGGGCACCATGCCCTTCCCCGCTGTGGCCAAGCTGGAATTCGGGGCGGGGGCGGTGGGCGTGCGGCTGGTGGAGAGCGCCGGGCAGTGCCACGCGCACGCGGCCCAGCTGTGGCATGACCTGCGGGCTGACGCCGACCACCCGGGCATCGGGCTGGGCTGGGGCAACACCATGCTGCTGATGGAGTACGTGCCAGGCACTGAGCACGATGTCGACCTGGTGCTGTTCGAGGGCCGGCTACTGGGCGCCTGGGTGTCGGACAACGGCCCCACGCGCCTCCCCACCTTCCTGGAGACGGCGGCCATACTGCCCTCCTGCCTGCCCGCTGACCGGCAGGCCCAGCTGGTGCGGGCAGCCCTGCGCTGCTGCCGGGCCTGCGGGCTACGGCACGGCGTCTTCAACGTGGAGCTGAAGCTGGGCCCTGCCGGGCCGCGCCTGCTGGAGATCAACCCTCGCATGGGCGGCTTCTACCTGCGCGACTGGATCCGTGCCGTCTATGGGCCTGACCTGCTGCTGGCTGCCGTGCTGCTGGCGCTGGGCCTGCCGCCCGTGCTGCCCTCCCGGCCTTCGCCCCGCCAGCAGCTGGCGGGCATCATGTGCCTGGCGTCGGAGCACGGCCAGGCCCTGCGCGGCGGCGTCATGGAGGCCCTGCAGGGCCTGCAGCGGCAAGGCCTGGTGCGCCTCAACCCGCTCTTTGAGGAGGCAGGCGGGCGCTATGAGGAGCCCTGCCTGAGCGTGGCCTGCACCGGGGACGGCCCCGCCGAGGCCTGCGGGCGGCTGCTGGGGCTGTGCCAGGCACTGGGCATCGACTCGCCCCAGTACCCCGTCAGTCATTTCCTCTCCCACTTCAAATAGCCACGGCGGGGCTGGGGATGCGGGGCCGGGGCCGGGCTTCGCATCCCCCAGATCCCCCCCAGAGGCCCGCACCCCAATCTCAACCCCCCGCTCTCTCGGGGTTGGGCTGTGGGCTGTGGGCCTGTAGCAACACGGCGGCCCCACGACACCCAGCGTGGCCCTCGATGCAGTATGGGAGCTGCAGCAATGGGGAGAGCCTGCAGAGCAGGCTGTAACAGAGCAGCCCATAGTAACAGGCAAACATGAGGAGCCCCTCCTAAAACCACTGAGTGTGGGGAGATCCCGTTGTAACAGGCAAACATGAGGAAACGATGCAGTATGAGGGGAGCACACAGTAAGAGATGACCATCGTGAGACCCTGTGACAGAGGATAAATACTGGGAGATCCTACAAGAACACCTGTGTGAGAGGAGACCCCACAGCGATAGAACAGCACGGGGAGATCCCGCAGTAACAGGCGTATAGCAGAGATCCACTGCAGAAGCGGGAGACCCTACAATAACAGGAGCGGGAGGCACCTGCACTGAGAACTGCGCATGGGGATATCCCGTGAGAACACCCCATTGCTGGGGAGACCCTACAGTAACAAACCTGACAGTGGCAAAGCAGCGTGGGGAGAATCTCCCCGTGTCTCACAATCCCAGGATGATGCCACGTGATAACAGCGTGTCACAGCCACTGCCACCATCAATGGGGAAACGGCACCTGCAAGTGGCAGCAAGAGACCCTACAATAACAGCAACCCTGCAGTGACACACGGCCCACGTGGCTGAAACCATACAGTAATAGCAGTGTTCGCAGCAGCCTGTGTAGTGCCTGAAGCCTTATAACAATAGACCACGTACTGCCTGAGACCCTGCAGTAACAGCAGCGACCCTGCAGTAACACAGCCCACATAGTGCCTGAGACCCTGGAATAACAACACAGACCCCACAGTAACACAGGAGTGCAGTAGCAGCCCGAGGCCCAGTTGGAGGTTCTTCTGGTGGTCGCCTCCAGTCTGACCCCCAAGCACCTCACGACCCGTGGAAGCGGCACCATCCCAACCCAGGCCGGGGGAGCACCCCCAGAGCCACGTGCACCAATAAAGGCTGCAGAGCGCCAACTCAGTGCGTCAAGGCCCGTGTTTATTTCGGGGAGGTTCCCCTCCCAGCAATCCCCCCGCGGGGCTCCGTGCGCCAGCGCTGACATTTGGGGCCGACCCCTGCCCTTTGGGAGACACCCGAGACGGAGGGCCGCAGCCTGGCCTACGGGGCGTAGCAAAGACTGGAGTTGCTAGTGCTGGTGGGAGTGGCTAAGCCTGGGGGGCGTGGCGAAGTCTGGGGGCGGGGCCACGTGCTCGGACTCCACGTCCCGGAGTGCCCCGCGGCGGGGATCCCGAATCCCTCTGGTGATGCGACGCGGCCGTGACCGGGCGGGGCCCGCGGATTCGCTGCGGCTCCGCAATGGCGGGGGTGTTCGACATCGACCTGGAGACCGAGGAGGGAAGCGACGGGGAAGAGCCCGAGCTGGGCGCCGTGAGTCCACATGGGACGTGGGGACGTCGGGACCTGGCGGGGAGACGGCGCGGGGACGGCGTGGGGAGCTGATCGAGAGTGGGGATAAGGGGCTGGGACGTGGTGGGACTGGGGACAGGGGCACGAGGAAGGCAGTCGGGGATCCTGACAGAGGTGACTACGACCTGCTGGGGGTGGGGGATAGGTGAGGAATACAGCTAGGAATACCAGGACTGGCTGGGGATGGGGGCACGGGAGAGGGGACGTGGGGAACTGAGCCTGGTGGGAAGAGGGATGTGGGATAAGGACAGGATAGGGATGGAGCAGAGTGGGGCTGTCTGGGCGTGGGATGGGGGCTCAGGAGTGGTGAGGAGCTCTGGGTCCTGGTGGGGATCAGAGGTGATGGGAGGGCTGGGATGCGATGTGGATGGGGACCAGGGACCTGGGCTAGGGATGGGAGGAAAGGCAGGACCTGTTCCAAGGATGAAGGACAGGGCTAAAGCCACCGTGCCGTGTGGCACTGATGCCATGTCCCCACAGGAGATGGAGTTGGAGCCCCGGGGGAACGGCCTGGAGTGAGTGTAGGGTGGCACTGAGGGGCGGCTCTGAGGGGGCCCCATCCCTACTCACCATCCCCACACCGCCACCCCACAGGCCTGTGGGGCACTACGAGGAGATAGAGATCTCAGAGAGCAGCGTCAACAACGGCCCCGAGCACATTGGGCCCCACTGCTTCGAGCTGCTGCGCGTCCTGGGCAAGGGCAGCTATGGCAAGGTGGGAGGGCTTTGGGAAGGGGGGCTGCTCACGTGGTGAGGGTGTCAGGAAGTTTGCTCTCCCTCCCCCCCCCCCATCCTGCAGGTCTTCCAGGTGCGCAAGGTACAGGGCACTAACACAGGGAAGATCTTTGCCATGAAGGTGCTGAAGAAGGTAGGAAGGTGCCATGGAGCGCTGCATCACTGTGGGACCCCCCCCATCATTCTGTGATGCCCTCCCTTCACCATGTAACCCCCCTGTCCCAGGCCAAGATCGCCTGCAATGCCAAGGACACGGCGCACACACGAGCTGAGAGAAACATCCTGGAGACCATAAAACACCCCTTCATTGTTGACCTCATCTACGCCTTCCAGACGGGCGGCAAGCTCTACCTCATCCTGGAGTGCCTCAGTGGTATGGGGGAACGGGGGGGCAAGCATGAAGGGGGCACAGCTCACGGCCTCCTGGCTGTTTGTTGCAGGTGGGGAGCTCTTCATGCAGCTGGAGCGTGAGGGTATCTTCCTGGAAGACACCGCCTGGTAAGGCCAGCACACGTCCCTGCGTATCCCCATGTGTCCCCATGTATCCTCAGCCTGGAGGAGGGCACTGGAGGCCCTAACTGCTGCTCACCCCCTTCCACCATGGCACAGCTTTTATCTCAGTGAGATCACACTGGCGCTGGGCCACCTGCACTCCAACGGCATCATCTACCGCGATCTCAAGCCAGAAAACATCATGCTCAACAGCCAGGGTGGGTACAGTGCTGGGGGGCCACCGTGAAGTGCCATTCTAGGGGCTGACCCCCTCCGGAACCCCCCCAGGTCACATCAAGTTGACGGACTTTGGTCTGTGCAAGGAGTCCATCCATGACGGAGCAGTCACCCACACCTTCTGCGGCACCATTGAGTACATGTAAGCAGGGGGAGAGGTGCCAGGGGGAGCCTGGGGGGACTACGCACTCAGGGCATCCCTCCCATTGCCCAAAGGGCCCCGGAGATCCTGGTGCACAGCGGGCACAACTGCGCAGTGGACTGGTGGAGCCTGGGTGCCGTGATGCACGACATGCTCACTGGATCGGCAAGTCACCCAGGGGGGGTTGAGGGAGGCATGTGGACAGCATGGAGGGCTCATTGTGGCCAACCCCCGCCTGGCAGCCCCCGTTCACAGCAGAGAACCGCAAGAAAACCATTGACAAGATCCTGAAGGGGAAGCTGGTGCTGCCACCCTACCTGACGCCCGATGCACGTGACCTGCTCAAGAAGGTGCCTCCACCTGCCCCTGATTCCATCACTCCGTGTGTGTGTGGAGGGGGACAGCTGGGACCCCTATTTCCTTTCTCTTGCAGTTCCTCAAGCGCAACCCCAGCCAGCGCGTTGGTGGGGGGCCGGGAGATGCAGCCGATGTGCAGGTAGGGGTTGGGGAGGGGTATAATAATGTTTCTCCACTCCCCCCACTTCTCAATATAACATTACTTCCCCTCCAGAAGCATCCCTTCTTCCGGCACATCAACTGGGAGGAGCTGCTGGCACGCCGCCTGGACCCTCCCTTCAAACCCTGCCTGGTACAGGGGGGGCTCTGGGGGGCAATGGTTGAAGGGGGGGCTCAGAGGACAGCAGCCACGTTCCTTCCCCCACACAGCAGTCGGAGGAGGATGTCAGCCAGTTCGATGCCCGCTTCACACGCCAGACCCCCGTGGACAGCCCCGATGATGCCATCATCAGTGAGAGTGCCAACCAGGCCTTCCTGGTACGGGGTGGATGCACAGGGAGAGGTGTCCCGCTGCTCCCCCGCCCCACCCTTTGCCACTGCCTTCCTCCAGGGCTTCACCTACGTGGCCCCCTCAGTGCTGGAAAGTATCAAGGAGGGCTTCTCCTTTCAGCCTAAGGTGCGGAGCGCACCCCGCCGCCTCAACAGCAGCCCCCACACCCCAGTGAGGTACCCGTGCCAGGTTTGGGGGGCACTACGGCAAAGCTGCTCCCCCCTCACCTCCCCGTCCGCCCTTTGCAGCCCGGTCAAGTTCTCCCCGTTCGAGCCCTTCAGATCTGCAGAGACCATGGAGCTGGGGCTGGAGGGCGGCACCCCGCCCGAGGCCACGGCCCCGCTGCCTATCGCCTCCGCCAAGAAGATGCGGTGGGGTCGGGGGCGGCCGCCCAGGTAGGGGTGTAGGAGGGAGAGGATTCCGTGAAACGGTGCGCGTACCATTAAAGCATGGATCAGTGCGGCTGCAGCGTACTGAGCTGGGGGGGGGATGCGGCCCGCCCTGCCCACCGCGCCGTGTCCGCCCGGAGGAGCGCTGAGCGCTTTATTGGGGCGGCGGCGTCACAGCGCGGTGCTGTCCGACGGCCGCGCGTCGCCCCACGCCGCCGTCCCCGCGAGGCTGTGCGCGTCGCCGAGCAGTGCGTGGGGCTGCTCCGCCGGGCGCTGCTCCTCTTCCTCCTCCTGCGGGGCTTCTTCCTCTCCGTCCTCCTCCTCCTCCTCGCGGCGCTGCCGCTCCGCGCCCCACGGCATCAGCTCCTCCGCTTCCGGGGCTTCGTCCCCTTCCCCGCTGGGTTCGGCGGTGCTCTCCCGGCCCCGCAGCCGCCGCCATCGGCTCTGCAGCACGGCCAGGGCGCGACGCCCCGCCGGCCGGGGGTGGTAGCGGCCGTCCGAGAGACGGCAGAGGTGCCGCCAGGCCAAGGCCAGCCCCACGGCCAGACACAGCAGCAGCCCCAGCAGGGCTCCCACCGCCCGGTCGCTGCGGCTCACTGCGGGCTCCCCCGCTGCCGCCAGACCCGCCAGCAGCAGCGTGGCTGCGGGGCGCCAGGCGGTGTCCTGTGAGACGGGATGGGTCCTCGTCAATACCCGCAGTGCTCGACCCCGTGACCCCCCAGGCCCTGACCCCCAGCCCATTGTGCTGCCCCGAAGACCCGTGGGTTTTTCCCCTTCCCCCCAGCGCAGCGTCTGCAGATGGGGAGTCGCATGGGAACAAAGTGCAGCCCTCTGCTTCGCTCCCCACCCCCAAATCTATAACGGGGTAACCGTGGCAGAGAGGATGCATGGGTCTGTGGGCACTTCAGAATCCCCCCTCCCTGGTACTCTCTGGGATGTTCCCATTCTCAGGGATGCCCCCACCCTGCTCTCTGACCCCTTCTTCCCCCCCACTCTGTTTTTGGGGTGCTCACCATCACCGAGCGCTGCTAGAGCAGGTCCTGTTGCTGCAGTGTGAGTGGTGCAGGGGGGCCCCCAGCACTTCCTGCCCCCCCGGCAGCGGATGTATCAATGCGGGGGGGGGGGGGGGGGGGGGAGGGTAACAGCGTCTGCACCTGCCATCCCTACCACCCGAAATGCACCCAGCAGCTGAGAAACTTACAGCAACGCATCAGCCTGGGTGAAGAGTGAGAGGGAGCGTGGCCCTGCGAACACTGACTGGTATTATTGCTGTGAAAGTTTGTGCCTGAGCCCCCAGCTATAGCTGCCGCCTCTTTCCTATCCCCTACATCCCCACCGTGGGCTGGGGACATGCACAGACCCCCGGCCCCCCGCACACACACCTCATGACACTACAGCAAAGCCCCCATTGCCCTTACGCCCCCAGCCTGACCCAGCACCTTTATTATAAAGAGCTTTATTCGAAGTGAAAATATAGATTTGGACCCTGCCCTGGAGGGAGGGCAAAGGAGAAGGGGATCCCGTGGCTGTGCCACATTGTAAAGGGAGATGACCCTACCCAACCCCGCGGGCACGGGGGGTGCAAGGGGCTTTAGTGTTTGATCCCAAGGACCTCCCCACTAACACTTGCGGGCCACTGCGGGGCGACAGGGGGCAAAGTGGTCCACGATCCACAGGTGGGCAGCACCCAGTAAGGCAGTAAGGGTGATGGGGGAGCTGCCGGAGGAACGGCTGGGTAGAGGGGCACCAAGCGGGGTGGGGACAGGACCCTGAGTGGGGGGGGAGACGAGATCCCCGAGGGACAGAATATAACCCCAGGGGAGGACACGAGGAGGGCTCAGAGGATAGAGGCTTGGTCCCCGGCTGCGGGGGGGCAGCCCCCACGCAGTCACTGGGTGGGTGGGCCGGGCTGCCCCTAGACGTGTCCGTTCTCCAGGCGGCTGAGCTGCTCCTCCAGGCGGGCGATGCGCTGGCCCTGCTCCGTCACGAGCGCCCGCAGCGCCGCCATCTCCTGCAGCACCTCGTCCAGCCGCCCGCCCACCTGCGAACCGGGCACGCCATCAGCGAGACAACCGGGCCCCGCCCGCCCCACTCAAGACCGCGCCCCCTTCGTAAGTCACGTGGCTCAAAGCCACGCCCACCACACCCAAGTCCACGCCCCCTTCAGCAAACACGTCTTACGAAAACAGGCCCGCGCTACCAAAAGGCCACGCCCCCTTCCAAAGACCACGCCCCCTGCACTCACCGCCGGGGCGGCGGTCCCGGTGCCCAGGGCCGGGGGCGCGCTGAGACGGGAGCTGGGGGCGACGGGCGCCGGCGTAGCGCTGGCGGTGGCGGCGGCGGCGGCGGAGCGGCCGTCGTGCAGCAGGGAGTGGCGGTTCACCTTCAGCTCCCGCTGCTTGCTGGGGACATAGGCCTGGCGCAGGGACACCAGCAACGGCCCCGCTGTCTGCCCCGCCACCCACTCCTCGGCCTCCAGCGCCGGGTCGGGGCCCGCCGTGTCGGGGTACAGGTCGTCCTGGAATAGGTCCGACTGCGCCCCACAAACAGCGTCACTCAGGGGACCCCTGCATGGGTACCTGTCCTACCCAGGGAGCTCCGCCCAGCTAGGAACCCCATCCAGCCCCTGTGCAGGGGCTTCTACCCAGGGACCTCCCCATCTGCTGCAACATGAGTGGAGACCCCACCCAGCCTGAACAGGGGCCCCCAACAGACCCCTGCCTGCTTTGCCCAGGGAGCCCGCAGCCCACCAAGAGACCCCTCCCAAGTTACTGTGCCCTGCTCTGGATCCCACCCACCTGATCTGGGTCCCCCACCAAGCCACAATGCAGAAAACCCTGCACACAGATCCCCCTCCCCCACTTCCCCTAAGGATCCCCAAGAGCCCCCCGCTGCTCTGCCCTGCCCTGGGACCCCCATAGAGACCCCTCCTCAATCACTGCATACTACCCAAGGACCCCCACCCAGCTACTAAGCATTACCCAAGCCCCCCTCCCCCCACTTACCCAGGGGTTCCCACCTATCACTCCTTGGCATCACCATTCCCAGAGTCTCCCTCAAACCAACCTCCCCCCACCAGTCCCCACTTACCTTCCTTGGCACCGTCATGATGATGGGCTCACACTTACGCTCATGCAGCTTGTAGAACCTGATGAGGCAGGGGGGAAAGGGTCATTAGAAGAGGAAATATAGGGATACTGGGGAGGACATCGGAACACCCTGGCACCCTCTGCCTCACCTGGCAATCTCACACTTGCTGACGTCCAACCCACGCTTAGGCATCCAGCCCATGCCGCGCTGCGGCTCCTTGCTGGTGAATGTATTGAGGAAGTGGATGTAGGGTGGCTCCTCTGTGATCTCGAAGTAGCGGATGCTCGAGTCGCCCTACAGGCAGCTGGTGAGTATGGGGTGGGTGAGGAGGGGGCAAGGGAGGGAGGTGTGGGGTCATACTTTGCCACAGACGTAGACCACATTGGTGTCAGGGTCGTAGAAGGGCAGCAGGGCCCCGTTGCTAGAGTCCAGCTCCTGCAGACCCATGGGCTCCTCCAGGTTCTCCTGGGGGGTAGAGCGTCAGCCCCATGCTGCACCCCATACGGTCCCCCAAGGGACCCCTGCAGCCCCTCACCGTGTCCCACAGCGCTAGCTGCCGCTCGCTCATGCGGCTGAAGCCAGTGGTGAAGATCTTGCCATCAGCCAGGAAGATGGCACGCATGGGGCGTGCACCCTCGTGTGCCCGCTCTTTCTCCTGCAGGGTGGGAGCACAGCATGAGGGCAGCGGCATGAGACAGGTGGGGTGCAGCATGGGGGCACACAGGGGTCAGCAAAAGTGCCCCGCAAACAAGGGATGATGGGGAGACCCCATGGATGTGGGATACTGGGGAGGGATGGAAAAGTGTCCCAGGGACAAAGGGATGTGGGGGACACCCAAGAGGTGAAGGGAGCACGTGGGGACAAAGAGACACAGGGTATCAGGGAAGGATCCAATGTGCCCTGGTGACAAGGGGCAGGGATACTCAAGGAATCCAGGATAGCAAGGAGGAATGGGAAGCATCCTGGGGACAAGGGATGGGGGCACCTGAGGAATGCAAGGCAATGGGGGGCACCAGGCAGCAACTGAGGACAAGGAATTGGGGGCACACGAAGGATACAGGGAAGGACGTGGTGTGCCTGAGGGGCAAGGGGTAGGGACATCCCAGGGGATGCAGGGCATGGGGGAAACAGGGAAAGCACTCTGGGACCAAGGCATGGGGACATCTAAGAGATGAAGAGTGTCAGGGAGATAGGAGAAGTACATCAGGGATGAGGGATGGGGACATTCAAAGGATGATGACAAACTGGAACAGGTTGCCCAAGGAGGCTGTGGATGCCCCATCCCTGGAGGCATTCAAGGCCAGGCTGGATGTGGCTCTGGGCAGCCTGGTCTGCTGGTTGGTGACCCTGCACATAGCAGGGGGTGGGAACTAGATGATCATTGTGGCCCTTTTCAACCCAGGCCATTCTGTGATTCTGATTCTATGATGGGGAGTATCAGTGAACATCTGGGGACAAGGAATTGCAAGCATTCAAGGACAGCAGGGAGCACCAGGGGACAAGGGATGGGAAGCACCCTAGGGACACGGGGACACTGCCACTCTGCTGTCTCACTTACCAGCAGCACGGTGCCGCGGCGGGGGTCGATGACACGCACACTCTTGTCCTTACAGGCAGTGCAGAAACGGCTCCCATCGCGGCTCCAGCTCACGCTGTAGATGAGGTCAGGGTGCAGGCCCTCCAGGCGGTACAGCTCCTCTCCCGTACCCACGTTCCAGATCAGCACCACGTTGTCACAGCCTGCACGGTATGGATGCAGCTCAACCACCTGTCCCAGTGTCACCCAGCACCCTGTGACCCCGCACTGTCCCCATACCTGCACTGAGCAGCACGTTGCGGGTGCTGGGGTGCCAGGCGATGATGCCCACACGCTTCGAGTGCCCCTCCAGCACCACCACTGGCTCTGTGAGTGGCTGCACGAGGCCCCCCTCAGGCACCTGCCACACCTATGGGGAGTGAACAGTGAGGTGTCCTCTGTGCCACAACATCCCAGTAACCCCTTTCCCATCCACCCCTCACCATGACAGTGCAGTCCTCGGAGCCACTGGCAATGACGTGATCGTTGTGGGGGCACCACTCGATGTCTAGCACAGGGCCTGTGTGCCCACACACAGTGGGATACGACTTATCAATGCGGCCAGTCTGGGGATGTAGGGACAGTGTGAGAGGTGGTTAATCCTTGTTCCATCTGAGCTCCACACCCCCATCTCCATCAATCTCAACACAGCCACAGCCCCATTTCAACGCAGCCCCATCTCCATCTCAACCCAGCCCATTCCCCATCCCGTCCCCACTCCATCCCTGTCCCCATCCAAGCTCCATCCCAAGCCTTCCCCATCCCATCCCCATCCCCATCCCCATCCCCATCCCAGGCCATCTCCATTCTATCCTGTCCCATCCCATCCCTCTCCCCAACACATCCCCATCCTGATCCCAAGCCACTTCAGTTTCCATCATGTCCCCATCCCAAGCCATCCCCAGCGCCATCCCCATCCCCAGCCCACCTTGTGCAGGGGCAGCACCAAGAAGGCTCCGCCGCCGCTGGCCTCCACAATGATGGCTACAAAGGAGGGGTTGACAGCGCAGAAGGTGCTGTCCCAGGTGACGCGGGACACACGGATGTCATCGTAGCACTGCTCTGTCTTCACCGGCTGCCCGAAGACGTGCCGGAATTTGCTCTGCCGCACCACCTTACGGAACGACATGGCTGGGGGCGCACCCCGGCTCCGTGTCACCGGGGGGACCCCAAAACAGCTCTCCAAAGCAGCAGCCCTAGGATGGTGGCACTGAGCGGGGGGCTCAGCCCCATCACCCGCCCTGGGTAAAGGGCAACGGTGCTCCTCCCTGCACAAGCGGGAAACCGGCACTGGGCAAACAAACCCTGCCCTGTGGGTGTGGGGCGTGGATGGGGGCAGGGATTGCCTCCGTGGGGACAGGGAGGAATGGGGACAGGGACTGGGATGGGAAGTACTCTTTCGGGGTCAGGTGGGTGTCACCCCTATGGAGATAGAGATGTGGGCAAGGATAGCCTCTATGGGGACAGGATCATTCCTCCCTGGAGAGGAATGGGAAAGGCAGTTTTCCTATGGGGACAGGGCTATTTTTCCCAGGATGGGGATAGGGACAAGGATGGAGATGAGGACAGAAATGGCTACTTTGGGGACAAGGATGGGAAAAAAGGGATTGCTTTATAGGGACAGGATTGTCCTTTGTGTATTAGGACAGGGATGGGAATAAGGATCAGCTCTGTGGGAACAGGGATGGGGACAGGGATTGCTCCTGTAGCACCAGGACGGTTCTTCCATAATAGGGATGGGGACAGGGATGGAGATGGGGAGAGGGATTGTCCCTATAGGGACAGCATTGTCCTTTGTGGATGAGGACAGGGATGGCTGCTGTGGGGATAGAAACGGTTACTGAGACAGGGAGAGCCTCACTGCGGACAGGGATGGGGACAGGACCGTCCTTCCCAGGACGGGGACAGGGACTGCTCCGGTGGGGACAGGGACGGGGACGCGGATGGTCCTCACAGGGACGGGGGTCGCCCCGATGGGGACACGGATGGGGCCGGGATCGCCTTTCTGTTATGGGGATGCGGACAGAGACCGGCCCAACAGGGACACCGACGGGAGAAGGGCCGGGGGAGCGGCGTGGGGATGGGTACAGCGCGGGAGAGCCCCGGGAGCCGCCCGCCCCGCACTCACCGGCGGCCGGGCCGGATCCGGTGCCGGTACCGGGACCGGGGCCGGGGCCGGGGCGGGCGGGCAGGAGGCGGGGCGGCGGTACGGAGCGGTGCCGAGCCGGGAGCGGGCGGGGGCACAGGAAGTGAGCGGGGCGCCGCGCCTGCGCACTGCGGCACGGAGAGCTCGGGGGCAGGGCCACGAGGAGGGGGCGGGGCCCGCCGATTGGGGCGTGGTTACAAGAGGGGCGTGGTCGGTGAGGGGGCGCGGTGAGGGGCGCGGCGGCGGTGGCGCTGGGCGGCCCGGTGTCGGCCGCTTTCCCGTCCCCGCACGGCGCTGGCGGCGCGGTGCCCCACGCTGGTGTCCAGCAGCAGGTAGAGGTAGGAGCTGACACAGCTGCCCAGGTGGAAGGCCAGCCCCAGGGCGTACAGCCAGCGGGTGCTCAGCAGCCGGGCCAGCTGGAAGGGCGCGATGGCAGTCGTGTAGGCTCCCAGCGTGGCTGCCACCAGCTGGAACCCCGCAGACGGCCCGCTGCCCATAGCTCCCCCTCCCATGACGTCTCCTCCATAGCTCCCCGTCTCGCTGCATTCTCCCCCATTGCTTCCCATCCCATAGGTCCTCATTCCTCCAGATCCGTCCCATTGCACCCATCAGTCCCCATCAGTCCCCACCCGCCTCGTTTTATCCTCTTCGCTGTATTTATCCCTTTGGATATAACTCCCCATAGTGTTATCTCTGCCACGTTGCTTTCCATTCCGTAGACTGCCATCCCATTGAACCCCTCATTGCTCCCCATCATCTGGATGGCTCCCATAGATTCTCATCCCTTTGGATCCCCTCACATCACCCCTTCTCTCATTGTCCCCTCTCCCTGTTGTTCACCATCCCATTGCATCCCTGCCATTGCTCCCCATTATTTGAATCCCAAACGTAGCTCCTTTGCATGTCCTCCATAGTTCCCTACCCCATAGCTCCCATCCCTTTGGAGCCCGCCCCGTTGCTCACCATCCCCATCTCACTGTCCCACTCTCCCCATCCATCACACCTGGCCCCCCTCTTGCCTCTCCTTCCCCACTTTACCCCACAGCATTCCCTCTCATTTGTGCCATGCAGCATCCCGCTCGTGTGCCCCATTTCATCCCTGCCCCATAGTCCAGGCCAATAAATAGCATCTGACCTACTGTAACAGCCGTGTGGGCGTAGGCTTGCACTGGGGACCTCCTGGGCTGCCCTATATGTGGGGATGGGTGGGAGGGGCTCCTCCCTGGCAGTGACACCCCCAGTCTAATTTCCTGGAGGGGGGACAGGAAGTTGCTGCCATGGAGGGAGGAAGCGGCTCCATTATCTCTTTTGGGGATGGTTGCCCATCGCCCCACCAGGATTGTCATTCCCTGTGTGCTGGTACTATAGGATGGCCCCTGTGGGCTCCCAGAACCAAGGTTGAACGTCTCTGGACAGATGGACCCTTCTGGGGTGGCCATGTTGGGAACAGTGCCATGGTGTCCCCAAGATGGCATCTCCCTGCCAGGCACTGCCCACATATGCTGAGCTGGGGCGATGCTATCGTGGGGACACAGGGACTGGGGAGGGGACAGGTGCTGCTGCTTGCAGTCACACTGTCCCTGCTGCAGCCAGGAGATGCCTGGGGGGCTGGATGTGGGGACGTAAGAATGGGGACCAACAGGTGTCTGGGATGGAGACACGGGTGGTAGCGTTGGGGTGCTGGAGTTGGCTCAGTGTGAGTGTGGGGAGGTGGGCAGCCCATGTATGAGGCCACAGTGGGTGGCTCATTTCCTGCTATGGTAATCACTGCTAATTGGCTTTGCCTTCCCGGGACTGGGGGGAGGGGGCAGGTAAGAGGATTTCCTGGCCTCCTTCTTAAGGGCTGGCTGACCCCCGGCCCTGCTCCTGCTGCCACCACCAGCCCTCAGCCCCATGCCACGCTCGAGGGGGGACAAGGGGGCTCCCAAGAACACCGAAGCCTCAGGCAATGGGAAGCAGGGGGAGGTGGACGAGAGGCCCCCCAAAGCCCCTGAGGCGGGTGGCCCCCCAGGCAGCCCCAACACTGAAACCCAGCACGGATGCCACGGGCGGAAGAACAGCAAGAAAGGGGCCGGGGACCTCCACGCTGCCAGCACCAAGGCGTATTCACCATTCCTCAACATGGTGTTTGGCAAGGTGGGGGCATGGGGGGACAATGGATGGAGGGGATATGGGAAGCTGGAAATGGGGCTGGGTTCAACAGGGATGGAGGGGACATGGTGCCAAATGGGTACCATTGGGCAGAGTGGGGAGGTCTGGGGGCTCACCGACATCCTCCCCTCCCTCTGTGTGTGACTGGGGAGGGATTGGGGTTCACTGGGAAGGGGGAACAGGGGGGCTGGGCTTGGGGATCTCTGCCCTGTCACTTCAGGAAACACCTAACCTCCAGCAATGGGGCAGAACTCAGTTGGAGCTCAGAGGTCCTGGGCTGGGGGCATCAGGGTGTGTGCAGGGAGAGGGGCTGATAGGGAGAGGGTCCGATGGGGTCGGCGGGCAGAGGGGCCAGGCAGGGCTTTGTCTTCAATCCCTCTAATCCCTCCTGTGGGAGTTAATTTTGTTCCACGCTTAACAAAGGTGACACCGTGGATTGCTTGGGTGGGGTGGGGGGCTGAGCCAGGTCTGATTCTACCACCACTACCCCTCTGTGCCCTGTCCCAGGAGCGGGAGCTGTCACCGGAGGAGCTGGATGGTGAGCAGTGGGATCGGGGCATGGGGGGACATGGGTGTGTGGTGCCATGGGATAAATGCCATGGAAGGACCTGCCGTAGAATAGAGTGCTGTGGGACACGGGCCATGGGTCAGTGCGCCATGGGGACATGTGCCGTGGCGGGACCTTCCATGGGACATGGTGCCAAATGTTGTGATGGAACATGTAGATGTGAAGGTAGCCACCATGGGACATGATGCTGTGGGACATGGTGCTGTTGTGGTGCTATGAGACACGGTGCCATGGAGATGTGTGCCATGGAGGGATCTGCCATGGGACGTGGTGCCGTGGGATGTAGTGCCATGGAGGCTCGTGCCATGGAATGTTGCACGATGGGGACATATGCCATGGAGGGACTTGCCATTGGGCACGGTGCTATAGGACAGAGTATCATGGGTTGCAGTGCCATGGATTATGTTGGGATGCATCATGGAAGGACCTGTCATGGGACAAGGTGCCATGTTGCTGTGGGTCACGGTGCCGTGAAAGGTTGTGCCATATGGGGACTCATGCCACAGAAGAATCTGCTATGGGAAGGGGTCCTGTGGGGCAAAGTGCCTTGGGGTGGGGTGCCATGGTCCCATTCCCGATGGGTCCCTGTGCCCACGGAACAGAGCTGCTGGATGCCTTCAAGGAGTTTGACACCGACCAGGATGGTTTCATCAGCTACAAGGACTTGGGTGCCTGCATGCGCACGTTGGGATATATGCCCACTGAGATGGAGCTCATCGAGATCTCCCAGCACATCAAGATGAGGAGTGAGTGCGGGGATGGCCTCTGCAGGGCCAGGGCAGTGGCATGGGGATATGGGGACAGGGCTGGGGCACTGAGGCTGTTCCTTCCCTTGGTACAGTGGGTGGCCGTGTGGACTTTGAGGACTTTGTGCAGATGATGGGGCCAAAGCTGCGGGAGGAGACGGCTCATATGGTGGGTGTGAGGGAGCTGAAGATCGCCTTCCGTGAGGTATGGCTACGGGGATACTACAGCCACGGGGACACTGCGGGCATGGGGACACCAGGGCCACAGGGACAGGCATTGGGACACTGTGGGCATGGAGACACAAGTGGCACTGACACAGGGACACCACAGCCATGGGGATGAGCACAGGTGTGGGAGGGACAGCAACCATGGAAAGACTGGGAGGGGACTGGGGAATGGTGACCACAGGGACACCACAGACATGGGAAGACCATGAGGGGACGATGGCCACGAGAGGCACCACCGGTGTGCCACGGACGACGAACACAGGAAAAGCAGGGGTTGAGGGACGAGGTGGGGAAGAGGCATGACGTGTATGCTGCAGTTCGATGTGAACGGGGACGGGGAGATCAGCAGTGCAGAGATGCGGCAGGCCATCGCGGCGCTGCTGGGCGAGCAGCTGAAGGCACAGGAGGTTGATGAGATCCTGCAGGATGTGGACCTCAATGGGGACGGCCGTGTGGACTTCGATGGTGAGGTCCAGCCCTATTTCCCCTCATCCCCATTGGGCACGGCCTGGGACACGTGTCCCTGTGCCCGACGCCTGCCACATCGCCCCACAGAGTTCGTCATGATGCTGTCCTCCCGGTAATGAAGCTGTGGGGCAGCAGGGGGCCCAGGGCTGCCTCCTCTTCCTAGCGCTGCTCCAGCCATCAGTAGGGCTCAGAGCAAATGATGGGAAACAGAGTGGGGCAGGGGCCCCCCCAATAAAGCTACTTACTCAGACTGGCAGGATGGTGGTGGTCCTTGGGGGAGGGGAGAGGCGGGATATGGGGTGGGGGTAGCTACTATAAGGGGGCCCAAGGGACTGCCACCCCAAAAAGGGACAAGGAGATCCCAGGTGCCTTGGGGACTGCACTGGGGGAGGACACATAGCGCTTGCAAGGGTCAGATGGTGGGCAGAGGAGGAGATGGGACCCTGCAGCAGGTGACGAGGAGGAAGAAAAAGAGGGGACCTTCTCCATGGTGATACTTTCATCCAGAAACTGAACCGGGTGGCTCAGCCAATAGAGAATTAGACCTCTTAATCTGATGGTCCAGAGTTCAAGTATCTGCTCAGAGGCTGCCCCCTCTTTTGGGACTGGAGGAGTCCTGTGTCCCAGCAGTGACAGATCTCAGAGGGCCTCCAGAGTGCAATGCCTGCTCTCCCAAACCCTGCAGAGGGAACCCTTCAAAACCAGCACACACACACACACACACACACACACAGTGGTTGGGGCATTCACAGATTTTAATTTAGCTGTTTTCCTAGAGATAAAGAGGGGGAGGGGGGAAAAAAAAAATGAAAAAATGAAAAAAAAAAAAAAAAAAACGGGCACATCATATGCCCCCACTCACTGCCTCCACCCCCTCCCCCCCTTCAGAGGGTCAGCTCAGCCCCCCGCAGAGTCCCCCCCACCATCCTCAGGCTGCTGTAGTGTTTTGGCATGGGGAAAGGGAGGAGGGGTCCCTGCCCCACTGCGGTGCCCCCATTGCCCCAAATGCCCCAGGAGGAAGGCACCGTGCTGGGGGCACCGGGGCAAGCATGGAGAGAGTGCCTCCCCCCCACACCTCTCTACATCATAACCATTGTGGGGCGAGTGAGCCTAGCCCCCTGCCCCCGACAGAACCCGAATGCCCAGCAGAGGGCTAAAATAACGGGGTGGGGGGAGAGAGACCAAGGCCAGCCTCGGGCTCACCCCGATGCGCTCCCTGGGAGCCGCTCCTGCTCCAGGGCACCGGGGCTGAGTGCACGTATGAGGGCAGAGGGGGGGAGCTCCCAGGGTCAGGGGGGGCCTGCTTGGCTCCCACTCCCCACCCCGGCATCAAGGTCAGTGTGGCTATGGGCTAAGGCAACCCCGGTGGGTGGGTGGGTGCCGACAGCACGGCGTGCTCAGAAAATGTCCGGGCACCCGCTCCAGTCCTGCTTCTCCTTGCTCTCCCAGTAACCCCCCCGGTAGACGTGCGCCAGCTCCTGGGTGACCGGGTCCTTCTTGCGCTCGAACCACAGCGGCTTGTAGGGGTCATACGGGGTGCCTGCGGGCACAGCCAGGGCTCAGCGCCGCGGCGACAGGGGGGCTTGCGGTCCCCCAGTCCCTCCTTACCATCCTCAGTTGCACGGGCAGCTTCGGCCTCGCGACGCTTGCGGGCCAGGCGCTGCTTCTCCTCCAGGCGCTGCTTCTCGGCGTTGGCCTCATCCCAGCGGCCGTTCTCCATGAGGCGCTGGTCGGGGCGCCGGCGGCTGTCGGTGGGTGCCGTGCCACTTTCGGGTGCGTTGAGCGTCAGCGCCAGCTCCGAGAAGTAGTACATGTTCTCTGCGTACTTCCTACACGCACACAGAGCTCAGCCCCTCTCCGGGGGGACTCACAGCCCCTGTCCTGGCCCCTCCATGCCCCCAACTCACGGCAATTGGTTCCTCTTCCACAGCGGCACGCGGCTCTCCTCTGCTTCGTGCAGCCGCTGCCGGCCCTCAGCCCCGTTGTCCCCGCTGCCCGCTGCCACCTTGTAGCAGTCCATCTTCTCGTCCCAGGTGCCCAGCAGGAGGAAGTGCACCTTCCCCGCAGGGTCCATCACCTCCCCCGTGACCTGATGGGACGGAGACCCCCCAGTGACCCATGCGCTCCCCTGCTGCCACCCCACAGGGCACACCAGTCCCTACCTTCCTAGCCACATCCCGGGAGAAGTAGCTGTAGGGGACAAACTTGAGGTTGCACTTATCACCCGTCTTGTGGTTGACAATTTCAATTTCACCCGACTACAAGAGACCACAGAGATGCGCTCAGCTCCACCCTGCACCTCTTCCCTGCACTGCAGGGAAACTGAGGCACGAGGGACAGCCCAGCGCCCCACCTGGTCGATCCACAGCTTTCCCACGATGATGTTGTGCACGGTGGTGGTGACCTTTTTCCACGTGTAGTGGTTGCCGGAGGCGTGGAAGACGCAGTGGATGGTGCCTGAAAGGGGAGAGGGGCGTCACCTTCTGGACAGGGTGCAGCCCCCAGCTGCACCTCAGCCCCCACAGCTCACCCAGAGGCATGATGGAGAGGTACTTCCCCCGGAACTTGCTGGTGATCTTGATCTCCTGGCGCAGCGTCCAGCCATGCTTGGAGTCAGCGTGGTGTGCGGCAGCTGGCGGGTGGTGGCTCACCTGTGAGGACAGAGAGGACGCTCAGCCCGGTTGCAGCACTTGGCTCCGGTGCTGGCGGTGCGGGGCAGCGGTACCTGCTCACAGAGGGAACGGTAACCGTTCTCCTCCAGGCGGTCCAGCTCAAAGGTCTCCCCCAGGAGTGGGTTGAAGGGTTTGCTGGTGCGGAAGACGGTGGTGGAGTAGGAGGAGACGGTGAAGGCAGCCACGTAGCAGAGCTGCTCCAGCGAGCTCTCACATTTGGCTGCGTGGTCGAGCAGCTCGTGGTACTCCAGGTCCTCCGTCAGACGCTGCAGCATGGACAGAGGCTCGTTGAAGTTCACCTGGAGGGGAGTGAAAGGTCAAAGGAGGGAACAGGGCCCACAGCCCCCACCAGCCAGGCCCTGGCTGCGCCCCTGCTCACCGGCATGGGGATCTTGGACAGCTCCTTCCCAATGCAGTTCTTCATGATGCTCCAGAGGTTGAGGCTATAGTTGGGCTTGTAGGGAATGCGAGTTCTCTTCTCCTTCTTGGTGTCTTCCACCTGGTGCTTATACTGAGGGGGTAAGACGAGCATCGCTGTGACTCCCCCACACTCACCTCCGCATCCTCAGAGCTAGCTCAGCTCTGGAGCATCACCTGTTACCTGCTCCTCCAGGCTGATGTCACTGCTGGTGCCGCTGATGTTGCTGCCAGTGCGCCTGGGGTGGGCAGGGGTTGGCATTAGGCCCAGCTCTGCCTCTGTCCACCCTGGGGGCAGCCCCTGTACTCACTTGTGGCCCATGCTCTCCGGCACAGTGATGATCTCCGGGGCATCAAAGAACTCATTGTCATCGTCCTCATCACTCAGGTCTCCTTTTGCAGAGCAGCAGGGATCTGGAGGTGACAAGGACAGAGGGGGCTGTGTGCCTGCACTCTTAAGGGTGCCTGCTGCCTCCCTGTGTGGTGGTGGACGGGCAGAGTTTGGGCACGGTGTGGAACAGAAGATAGGGGACAGCGGTACTGGGATGCCCAGCAGCACTCTTGGCTTCCCTGCTACTGCTGCCCCACAGCAGCCTCACCTCCACCCCCAGTCGGCCCCAGGCTGTGCTCAGGTACCTTTGGCAGAGCCACCACTGCCAGCAGCACTGGCCGGCAGAACGGTGACACCACGGAATGCCCTTTCCAGGTGGTTGTGCTGCTTGGCCAGCTGCTCCAGCGTCTCCTCCAGGCGGATGCGCTGATCCCGCTCGTGCTGCAGCGACTTCTGCCACTTCTTGCTGTGGGTCTGGGCCAGCAGCAGGAAATCCCGGCACGCCTGCGTGGAGGTGGGATGGGATCAGCTCCGTGGTGGCAAGGAGCAGAGCGGGGCCGCCCCCTGGTGTCACTCACATTGATCATGGCGTTCGAGGTGATGCGGAAGAGCGTGGCGCGTTCGTTGACCTGCTTGATCTTCTCGGTGCTGTCGGCCGGCAGGCGCAGGCTCTCCAGCTCACTGAGCGAGCGCTGCAGGGCCGTGCCGTGCTTGGCAATCAGGTCGTTGCAGGTGCTCAGGTCCTCCACCTTGCTGGACAGTGTGCGCAGAGTGCTCTGCAGCTCCGTCTTGTCAGTCTGGGACACCGACTCGTCGCCGGAGTCATCTGGTGGCAAGACGGGGCGTTAAGGAGGGAGGTAGCAGGCTGTGCCTGCAGCAATGGCCCGGAAGGCCAACTGTGTTTTGGGCTGCATTAAAAAAGGGGTGGCCAGCAGGGAGAGGGAGGTGATCATCCTCCTCTACTCGGCTCTTGTGAGGCCCCATCCGGAGAACTGTGTCCAGGCCTGGGGCACCCAGTACAAGAAGGACGTGGAGCTCTTGGAGCGGGTCCAGAGGAGGGCACTGAGATGAGCAGAGGGCTGGAGCACCTCTCCTGTGAGGAAAAGTTGGGGGAACTGGGCTTGTTTAACTTGGAGAAGAAAAGGCTCTGGGAAGACCTCATTGCGGTTTTCCAATTCTTGAAGGAAGTGTATAAACAGGAGGGGGAATGGCTGTTGATGAGGGTGGATAGTGATAGGACAAGGGGGAATGGTTTCAAACTGAGACAGGGGAGGTCTAGGTTAGATACTAGGAGAAAGTTTTTCACACAGAGGGTGGTGACACACTGGAGCAGGTTGCCCAAGGAGGCTGTGGATGCCCCATCCCTGGAGGCATTCAAGGCCAGGCTGGATGTGGCTCTGGGCAGCCTGGTCTGCTGGTTGGTGACCCTGCACACAGCAGGGGGGTTGAAACTACGTGATCATTGTGGTCCTTTTCAACCCAGGCCATTCTATGATTCTATGATCCAATGTTTAGGCACTACCTGACTCCTCCAGCATCTTGACAGCCTTGGCCTTGGCCAGTTCCAGTGCCGTGACCCAGCGCTGCCGCTCCACCTCAGAGCTGGCCTTCAGGTGGTAGGTCTGAGCCCCGCCGTTGGAAATGATGAAGTTGCACGAGTCCTCCACTGTGATGTTGGCTGTGGCCAGGTTGATGGTGCCACGGCACGTGTGGCGCATCTCCGCCTTGGAGCTGCAGGGACAGCCAGCTGCCACCCCCTGCACTGCGTGGGCACCAGCAGAGTACAGGGAGGAGACTGGGGGGTGCCAGAGAGGGATTGGGTGGTTACTAGGGGACACCTAGAGGGCACAAGTGAGCACTGGAAAGAAGCAGGTGGGCAGCAGGGGGCCACCAGGGGAAAATGTGGGGCAGCAACAAGCATCGAGCAGGAACAAAAGCGAACCAAGTGGACAATAAGGAAGAATTGGCGAGTGCTAGGAGGCAATGGGGGGAGACAGAGAAGCACTGGGAGGGCACCAGGGTGACACTGAGGAGCACCAGAGATCACTAGGGAGGGTATAGGGTGGGCACTGAGGGAGTGCCTGGAGACAGCTGACCAACTAGAGGGGATCAGGTAGACACCAGGGAACAGCAAGGGGGTGCCGCGGGTCACTGGGGGGCACTGGGTAGTATAGGGAAGACCAAAGGGGGAACAGGGCAGGCACTGGGTGAGCACTGAAGGTATAGTGGAACAGTAGAAGGGAGCAGTCAGGCAATTGGGTGTGGGAGGGGGTAAGAGTGCACCAGGGTGGTACCAGGAGGGACCGAGCAGCACCAGAATGCGCCAGACAGCAGAAGGGGGAATCAAGGGATCAGCAGGCAGGTACTGTTGTGAAGGCACCAAGAGAATACTGGGGGGTACCAAGGGGCACCTGGGCATAGTGGGGGGACTACAGGGGGACCAGTTGGGTACCAGGGGCCACTGAGGAGCACTGGTGGGCAGCAGGAGGCATGGGGGTGGGGACTGAGAGCAACCAAGAAGGCACCGAGGACAGTGGTGTGGCACTGAGGGCATCAAGGTGGCACCGGGAAGACACCAAGGGAACATACCAGGTGATACCAAGGGGCACCTGGGGAACTGGGGGGGGAAAATGGGCAGCAGAAGACATTGAGAGGGCAGCAGCAGGGACCAGGAGGGTGCCAGAAATATTGGGAGGGCCAAGAAGATACTGAGAAGGCACCAGTGTGCGACAGGGCGGCACTCAAGGGCAATAGGAGTCACCAGGAGGCACCGGGCAGCACCAGGGAGGACCGGTGGGGAACCTGTCAAGCAAGGGGAGGGCACTGAGCGGGTACCAAGGAATACGGGAGTGTACCGGGGACACCCAGAGACACGGAGGGGGGCGGCGGAGAACACCGGGAAGCGAAGGGGGAAACAGAGAGCGGCTCGGGGGCGGCGGGTGGGACCCGCGGCGGGGAGCGCGGCCCCCGCACCTAGGGGGGGGGGGGGGGGGGGGGGGGGGGGGGGGGGCGGAGCTCCGTACCGGTAGTAGCTGAGCAGACCGTTGCTGAGCACGAACCACCGCCGCTGGTAGCCCTTGATGTAGTTGGTCCACTTGAAGAGCCAGCCTTCCCGCGCCGCCCCGCCGCTCCCCGCCGCCGTCGCGGGGCCCGGAGCCGCCCCTTGGCCGCCACCTCCTCCGCCTCCCGCCGCCGGGGAGGGCAGCGTCGGGGCCGCGCCGGGCGCCGCGGGCAGCGCCATGGGCACGGGCAGCGCCGCGCCGGGGCCCGAGCCCGCCCCACGCACCTCTGCCATGGCCGCCGCCGTCAGCCGCCACGCCCCGCCACCCATTGGCCGAGCGGAGCGCCGCTCGTCCTGCCCCGCGCAGCCGATTGGTGGAGAGGCGAGCGCGGCGCGGCGCCGGCCCTCCGGTTGGCTGACGCCGCGAGTCACTTCCCGAGCGCCCATTGGCTCGACGACACGCCCGTCACCGCGCCGAGCCAATGGGAAACGGGAAGGGGAGCCACGCGGGGCCGACACCGAGAAGCGGTGACTCATCGCGCTGCCGATTGGCCGGAAGGCGAGGCCTCCCGCAACGCGCACGCTGATTGGCCTCGAGGGCGCTGCCACGGGGCGCTAACCTATGGCCTTTACCCAGGGCGCGGCGCGGCCACGTAGACCTGACGTCACCGCTTGGGGGCGTGGCCACGGCCGTGACGTTCCTGGGGGCGGGGCAAGCAGAGGCCAGGCGGGACCGTACAGAATCCGACTTTATTTACATCCTATAAAAATGTAAAGTTAGAAACTTTATTCTCCTGAACCAGAGCCGAAAACCGGGCAAAACCGAAAAAAAAAAAAAAAAAAAAAAAAAAGCACAAAAAAATTCAAATAAAATATATATATATATAATAACAAGGGATCTCCACGGGATGGCGTGGGCCTACGGGGCTCTGTGTGTGTGTGTGTGTGTGTGAACTGCAACTGCGGTGGGGCCGGGGTGAGGAGGCAGGGGGTGTGCAAACAGCATGGGGGGGCTGGAACCGGGCGCTAGAACCAGAAGACACCAGAACCCAGCAGCAGAACGAGCTGCCAGGTGCTGCCAGGGGCTGGGGGCCAGAACCAGGCACCGGCACTGAGACTCAGCGCTAGGACTGAGCAACAGCACCGGCACTCAGCCACAGAACTACCCATCTGTGCCCGCCCCAGGGCACCGTCCTGCCGGGGGGGGGGGGCTGAGCACAGCACTCACTGCAGCTTGGTCTGCAGGAGGTTGAGCTTCTGTTGGTCGACGTAGCGGGAGAAGAAAGACAGCAGGTTGGAGGGGGGGGGCACCGGCTTGGGCAGGGCAGTGGGTGGTACACGCAGCAGCTCTTGAGTGGCCAGCAGCATCAGCTCCGTCCTGTGGGCAGAGGATGTGTTGGCATGGGGACAGCGCTGGCTCTTCCCCCAGCATGACGGCCCTGCCGCTCCATCTCTCACCACTGGTTGTCCTGCATCAGCTCCGTGCTGCCGTCTGTGCTCTGCAGCTCCTCCCCACGGCTCAGAGCCAGGTACAGCAGGGACAGGCCGAACTGCGGGGATGGAGATGAGGTGTTGGGGACCCGCGGGGATGCAACGGAGCAACGCCAGCCCCGCGGGTGCCCACCTTGTTTTGGAGCACTGTGGTGAGGTGCAAGTTGGTGGAGGTGGGTGCGGCAGCACTCTGAGGTAGGTTGGTGAGCTGCTGCACCAGGCTAGTGACTGTCCCTAGGGGGAGCTGGTATAGGAGGTGTGAAAAGGGCCGCAGCAGGCAGGGCAGCACCTGGGGGAGCATAGAGAGCTGGGATGCAGGGTTGCCCCATAACCATCCCCATTCTCCCAAGGGGAGAGGTGGGGGCCTGCATTGTGGGGCGTGGCAGGAACGCTCTGAGCCGCAGAAGTCACCTCATCCTGAGCATCCTTCTTGATGAGGAAGGGCAGGTTCCGGGCCGTCGCCAACAGCACGTCGGCCGCTTGCTCAGGGGACAGGAAGGGGAGGATGCGGGCCACCAGGCGCTTTCCTTTCCGGATGCACATGATCTGCATGAAGTGGTCGTCGCTCAGCCTGTGAAGGAAATGACTCAGCCAGCACAGCGATAGAAGGTGCACCCCACAGCGACATCGAGGTGCAAAAGTGAGGTCATTTCAGCCCCCAGCCTCCCCCTGCTCACCTTTCCTGCCCCGGTGCTTTTCCACGCAGATTGTCATACATGTTGCAGATCTTCTGCTTCCTCTCACCTATCAGGGCGGGCCGCTCGCCCTCCAAGCTCAGGAGGTAGCGTCTCTCGTAGTCCTCCACATCCAGGAGGAGGCTGTACGTCTACAGGACAGGTGGCCATCGCACAGGGCAGAGACCCACAGTCAGAGACCCACAGGCGTGCCCCATACAGAGTGGGGACACAGCACTTACCTTCTCAATGGTGACAAGTGTCTGGCGCCGCTTGTCCCGGACCTGCTTCTCCTTTGTCTCCTGCTCAGGGGAGAGAGGAGGTCAGGGTACAGGTGCAGGTCATGGGGGGCTGGGAGGAAGGGGCAGCACTCACGTCATCCTCTCCACGGGAGGTCACCACTGCATCGATCATCTTCCGGGGGTTATTCACACTTGAGACTGTCAGCTTCCCAAGCGAGCCCTCAAACTGCACTGCAGGACAGGGCAGGGGATGCAAGGAGCCAGCTTCCAGGGCAGGACTGCTCTCCCTGCCTCCAGACCTGGGGAAGGAAGTGCTAACCTGGCTTGTAGGTGTGCTCCAGCTTTGCCACCTGAGGGGTGATGAGTTTCGTACGCTCCTTCTTGGGACCGTCTTCCTCAGCTGCTGACAGCTTCTCCAGCTTCTGGAAGTAGTTCTGGAACAGAGACAGGAAAGGTCAGTATCCCAGGAGCAAAGCCCTCTCCCCACTGCTTCTCCTTCACACAGCAGTGCTTCACAACACTCCTTCCCGGAACACGCAGAGAGTGTGATGTCTTCTCTGATGCCCTCCCTTTCCCAAGGCAAAGCATGACAGCTCTTCCCTCATGCTGGCCCCATCCCTGCCCCTCTCCCAGTACCTGATAGTAGTAGTCATCTAAGTAGGGATCGGTGCTCTGCAGCTGCATCATCTGGATCTTGGACACCCAGTCCTTCTCCCGCTGCAGCATGAGGTTTGCGTAGGGGTCCTTGCGTGCCTGCTCCTGGTGGCTGCCACGGTGGCCCCCTCGTTCCCCCATCGAGCCGTTGAGGCCACGGTGCTGGCTGGCAGGAGGCAAGAAGAGCACCCATGAGCACACAGGAGCTACAGGAAGGGACAGAGAGTGGTGCACAGGCTAGCCCCAGCTGCACAGGCCCCCAGAACAGCCGGCACCGGGGCACCGCCCACCTCCTCACGCTCCCTCCCGCCCGGTGCTCACTTTCGGTTCTGCTGCTGCCGCTGGTGCAGGAGCCGGCGATGCTGGGGGTGCAGGTGGGTGGTGTCCGGTCGGAAGGGCTGTGGCCTGTGGGGAGCACACGGGATTACAGGGCTGTACAGCAGGCGCGCGACCCCAAGGGGGTCAGTGCCTACCTCAGGCCCTGCAGGTGAGGCACGGGGCCCGGCGGAGGCTGCGGCTGTGAAGGCGGAGCAGGGCCAGCCCCAAAGAAGGCACGAAAGCCGCCAGTGGGAGCCATCATCTGCCCCATTCTGCCCTGCAGCAGCTTGGGATTGACGGAGGGTAGTGGGTTCCCAACAAGGCCTGAGACTCGAGCAAACTGGCTGGGAGAAATTCGGCCGGCCTGAAATTCGGGGCAGAGGGAGTGTGGGTCAGGAAGGGTCCATCACAATGCTGGACCCTCACCCCTAAGGGGCTGGCAGGCACAGAGGGCTTTAGAGTCCAGGGCTTTACCTGCGCTCCTCCCAGCAGCTGCGCCCGCTGCAGGTGGGTGAAAACGGGAGAGACACTGGTGGGGAATGGGTGGCCCAGCAATGAAGAGTTCTGCGAGAAAATAAAGGAGCAGAGCCCCTAGTCATGGTCCTCCCAGGTGGGATGATGATGCAGTCGGGGCATCAGAGGGGCTTGGGGGTGGGAGCAGGGAGTACTGGTACGTTGCAGAGCTGGTTGGGGGACATCCTCTCGCTGTAGGGAGCAGAGTAGCGCTGCTGCATGGTAGCCCTGATGTGGACAGGCTTTGGACACAGGATCTGAGAGAAGGAAAGCAGTGGGGGTCTGACGTCTGGCTCCTCACCACGGGGCATGCACCTGCTTTAGGGAGCTGGGGGCCATACCTGCTGGTTAAAATTGGGCATAGCGACCTGCTTGGGAGGGGTACCGATGGGGACTGCTCGTACAGGGGGGCTCCCAATGATGGGAGAGGATGAGCGACGTGGCAGTGCCCGCTCCGAGGGGTCCCGCTCCTCCTCCTGAGCCTGCAGGGGTCTCTGGGGCAGAGCGTAGTCCAGCACAGACACTGATGGCATCTCCTGCAAGTAGAAGTGGGGAGAAAAGCCCTGGAAAGAAGTCTCAGGGCTGGACACGGTGGCAAGGACGTTGACACTGACGTGGTATAGTGCAGAGGAGCTGCCGCATAGTGCTTTCCCAGTGCTGGAGATCCCCACGCCCCAGCCAGGATTCTCAGGGAGCCCCAAGGATCCTGTGTATGATTCTTAATTAAGCCTCACTCTCTGTCACCTAGCAATTAAAACAGTTATGGCTCAAGGCACTGACAATCCCAAATCCTGAGTGCTGACACCATGAGGGATTGAGTGGCACCACCCAGCCCAGAGAGAGCATATGCAGAGTCAAGAAGTGATGTCCAAGCGCAGCTCACCCAACAGCCACAGAATATCCCAAGTTGGGAGGGACCCACAGGGACCACTGAATCCAACCCCTGACCCCACACAAGAACGCCCAAAACCCAAACATACGTCCAAGAGCATTGCCCAACACTTCTCAAGTTCTGGTAGTGTGAGGCAGTGCCTGCTTCTCTGTGAAGCCAGAAACCTCTGCTCCACGCCTACAACCCTCTGGTAAAGAGCCATTTCCTAACATTTCCTTCCCCATTCCTGCAGCCCTCTATTGAGTGGTGACAGCATTATACCCCTACCTGGGTGAGCAGCGGCGTGCAGATGCGCTGCAGCACAGAGGGGCCATCCCAGATGCTGGTGTTGAGTGCCATAGTCTGTGCACCAGGCCCACGGGTGTGCACAGCTCGCATGATGGCAGGGTCCTCCAGCTCACTCTCAATCACCAGCCGTGTCAGCCGCTCTGCCAGTGCATCCTCAGGTTCACCCAGCAATTCTGCATCTTCACTGCTCGGTGCGGTCTGCTGCCCAGAGCCCAAGGGTTTCTCCTCCAGCTCAGCCAATCGCTCGTGGGCCTCCTGCCAGTCATCATCTGCATGGGAACGGTGGGGTGAGCATGGCAGCAGAGAGCACCAGGCACCGGGTGTGCAGTGAGGGCAAGAGAGAGGGACCAAGAGCTCACCGACAGCCCCGGCTCCAAAGGTGTCATCGTTGAACTGATCAATGTCCTCATCCTCCTCGCCCAGTGCCTGGAAGCCGTCGTCCTCCTCATCCAGCGGGCACTCCTCCAGGGACTGTGGTGGCAGACAGCACGTTTGTACCACCACCACTGCCAGCACTGCCATCAAGCCCAAGGCCCAGCCCTGCCCAGCAGCCCCAGTCCCAAGCCCAGAGCCCTGGCCCCAAGCTACGGGCCCCAGCGCTCAGCACCCAGAGCTGACCCTGGGCCTTGAACCAACGGCCCCACGGCCCCACGGCCCCAACGGCCCCGGCCCTCAGCTCTGAGCCCACAACCACGGCCCCAAACCCAACTCCGAGGCCCGAGCTCGAGCCCCAGCTCCGGTCCCTGAGGCCCGACCCCGCCCCCCTCAGCCTCCGCCCCGCCCCCCACTCACCGGGTACCGGAACATGGCGGCGGCGGCGGCGGCGGCGGCGCCCCCCGCCCGCAGGCTCCGCGCGGCCCGCTCAGGCCCCGCCGAGCATGCGCCGCCGCGGGCGCACGCGCATGACGTCACCCTCCCCGCCCGTCCGTGGGGTGCGCATGCGCAAAGAGGAAGCACCGGCTTTAGTACGCCGCGCCCCACTGCGGGCGGCTCTTAAAGGGGCAGGCGGCCTTTTTCTGCCTGCCTCCGGGCACCTGTGCCCGGTCCTGCCCCATCGCCGGCGCTGCTGCCCCAACGGGTGTCCCCCACGCCAGCCGTGTCTCAGTCCTCCGCTAAGTCCCCTGGGTGTTTCCCTCTAGTCATGTCCTCCAACCTGTGTCCCACCACCTGGGTCCCCTGCCCGCAGACATGTCCCCCAGCTCACGTCCCTCAACCCGTGTGCCCTAACAATGGCCAAGTCCGCCTCATGTCCCCTAACCATGGCCACAACCCTAGTCCGTGTCCCCTATTAGCTGCGCCTCCAACCTGCGTCCCACCATTTGTGCCTCCCATCCATGGCTATGTCCCCCAAACCACGTCCCCTACCCTTAGCTACACCCCCAACTCGCATCCCAACACCTGTGTCCTCTACCCGTGGCCATGTCCCCGTTTCATACCCCAACACCCCTATCCCCTATCCATGGCCCTGCCCTCCAACCCATGTCACACCACTCATATCCCCTATCTGTGGCCGTGTCCACCTGTCCACCACCACCTCCTGTCCCCCACCCGGTGCCAGGGTCATCTGTAAGCTGTGGAGACACTCGTGTCACTGGCACCTTCTCCACCCCCCCCTCGGGTGTCTGGAGCACACGTGGCGGGTGCGGGCAGCCCCGCCTCAGCCTTGCTCTCATTGAGTGCCCATCAGTGGGGATTAGCGGGGCTGATGTAGGACGGCAGCAGGCGGGCGACGAGTCCTGGCAGCCCAGCACCATGCGGGACCGGCTGGAGCAGCTCCGGGCGGTGAGGGGTGCAGGGCACCATGGGGGGCACACTGGGGTCATCCAGGGATAGGTCGTGCCCTACTGCCGGAGGGGACCACGGGTCTTAGCCCTGGGAGGATTCGGGGTGGCTGCAACCTCGCTGTGGCGTGCAGGAAGGGATGCAGAACACACACAGGGCCCCGTGCCCTGCTTTTGGGTTCTTGGGGTGCTCCCCATGCTGCGCAGCCCTGCAGCCTCCATGCTGCCCCGTGGGGGATTTAGCAGGGATTAAGGGAGGCACTGCCCACGATCAGGCCCTGCGGGGGGAGCAGGGGATTAAGCATTATTTTTACCTCAGAAATAGGGGGCTGGGGCACAACACCATGGTAATGGCAAGGGTGGCTGTGGGGCAGAGGGGAGCTCGTGCGGAGCTGCTGTGGGGTGACGTTTGGGGCCGCAAAGCCCCATGATGGAGTGCCTCATCTCTGTCCCTGCTCCTCCCACTGCCCAGCCCTGCAATCCGTTAATTCCCGCTGGTCAGATGTGAGCAGATGGCACCCGGCTGGACCCCCCCTCACTGCTTGGGGGCCATTGTGTCCCTCCCTGTCCTCGTCCCACACCCACCGGGTGTCCCCAGCTGTCCCCTGAGCATCCCCTTGCTACTTCCCACAGAAACAGGATACTGAGGATGACACCGATGAGATGGAAATCGCCATTGACAACACAGCCTTCATGGACGAATTCTTTGCTGAGGTGTGGAGCAGGTGGACACAGGGGATGTGGGGCACGTGGGGGACACAGGTGACATGTCCTCACGGCCCTTCTAGATTGAGGAGACGAGGCAGAACATCGACAAAATTTCAGAGAACGTGGAGGAGGCCAAGAAGCTCTACAGTGTCATCCTCTCGGCCCCCATCCCTGAGCAGAGTGAGCATGGCTGTGTGTCGTCGTCCCTCCCCCCCCCCATCAGGGCCATACGTCCCCTCCTTGGACACACACCTGTGATGGCATCCCCATCTCAGTATCCCCTCCCCTGCAGAGACCAAAGATGAATTGGAGCAGCTCACAGCTGACATCAAGAAGACGGCCAACAGCGTGCGCAACAAGCTGAAGAGTGAGTGGCTGTGTCCCCGGCCCTGGGGTCACCGTGGTGGGGGGGGAAATGCACCTGACAGGTGGGGTTCTCACTGCTGGCAGGCATGGAGAGGAACATAGAGCAGGATGAGGCCCGCTCCTCTGCTGACCTGCGCATACGCAAGTCCCAGGTGAGGTGACTGCACCCTGCCATCCCCTCCCGGGGGTGGAATGCATCACAGCTGCTCCCACACTCGGGTTTGTCCCCTGGGGCTGAGGCATGCTTTACCTATGGTGTCCCTGTTCCCGTATCCCTGTTGCCATCCTTAGCGCTCAGTCGTGTACCCTGATGTGGGACACACTGTGCTTGGGGTTTCCCCATTCACAACTCTAGCGCTTGGTCCTGTCCTCACGTTCTGGTACATGACATGCCTGCAGTGTTCCCATCCCAATGTCCCTGTCCCAGTGTCCCCATCCCCAGCACTCAGTCCTATCCTATAGGGCTGAGGCTTACCATGCCTGAGGTGTCTCCAGCCCAATCTCCCCATCCCCAACCCCAGCACTTGATCCTAACCCCATGGGCTGGAACACAACATGCTCAGGTTATCATCATGCCAATGTCCCCATCCCTGTATCCCCATCCCCAGTTGTTGGCCCTGTCCCTGGGAGCTGGAACATGCCATGCCTGAGATATCTGCTTTCCAGTGTTGCCATCCCAATGTCTCTGTCTCTGTCATAGCACTCAGTCACGTATCCTGTGGTCAGGCACATCAGAATGTTCCCATTCCCAGCACTCAATCCTGTCCCCCGGGGCTGGGACACTGGGGTGTCCATATCCCAGTGTCTCTCATACATAACTCCAGAGCTTGATCATAATACCAGGAGCTGGAACATGCCATACTCGACGTTCCCAACCCAATGTCACCATCCCAATATCTCTGTCCCTGTCTCCTCCGCAGTCATGTATCCTGTGGTGGGACACATCACGGTAACCCCATCCCAACATCTCTGCCCCCTGCACTCAGTCCTGTCCTCTAGGACTGGGACACACCACACCTCGGGTGACCCCAGCCCAATGTTTATATCCCCAGTACTTGGTTCTGGAAGCTGGAACATGCCATGCCTGGGGCGTCCCATCCCAATGTCCACTTCTCACTGTCCCCATGCCCAAATCCAGCACTCAATCCAGCCCCTGGGGCTGAGCTACGCCATGCTCAGCGTGTTCCCAATGTCCCCTTCCCCAGCACTCAGTCCTGTCCCGCAAGTTCGTTGATGTGATGACCAAGTACAATGAGGCGCAGGTTGACTTCCGGGAGCGCAGCAAAGGCCGGATCCAGCGGCAGCTAGAGATCAGTGCGTGTCCCCTTCCCCACCTTATGCCCCACTCATTCAGTGGGGTGGGCAGAGCCTGTGGCAGCACTGACTCCCCACAGCTGGCAAGAACACGACCGATGAGGAGCTGGAGGAGATGCTGGAGAGCGGGAACCCCGCCATCTTCACCTCAGGGGTGAGCCCCATGGGGCCAGGGGTTGGGGGTCTGGAGCTGCTGCCCTGACACCTCTTGCCTCGTCTCCCCTGCAGATCGTGGACTCGCAGATCTCAAAGCAGGCACTGAGTGAAATCGAGGGGCGGCATAAGGACATTGTGCGGCTGGAGAGCAGCATCAAGGAGCTGCACGACATGTTTGTCGACATCGCCATGCTGGTGGAGAACCAGGCATGGCTGCGGGGCGAGCTGCGAGCCAGCATGGGGCAGGGGAGACATAGGGACTGAGGCAGGGGAAGGGAGGGAACAAATAGGGGTCTGGACATAGGACAGCATAGGGACAAGTAGGGACAGGATAGAGATGGACCGGGACTCATGCATGGGACAGCAGGGGAACAAGGAGGGACCCCGGGGGCTGGGACCTGGCCATGGAGCACCACAGAGCCATGGCACCGAACCCCCGGGAGGGTTTCCTCCCCATCCCCTCTGAGCACCCCCAGTGCCCCATGCAATGCGAGGAGTTGTGCTGTGCCCCTTGTCTCTCCTTGTTGCCCCCATAGGGAGCCATGATCGACCGCATAGAAAACAACATGGACCAGTCTGTCGGCTTCGTGGAGCGAGCTGTGGCTGACACCAAAAAGGCCGTCAAGTACCAAAGCGAAGCCAGGAGGGTGAGAGGGACCAACAGGATCCCACATTGCTCTGAGTCGCCCCCTGAACCTCTGTCTTCTTGTCCCTTGTTCCCCTTCCCTGCCCTGCCCATGTCCCAGCCTCACGGTCCCTCTCTCCCGTGCAGAAGAAGATCATGATCATGATTTGCTGCATTATCCTTGTCATCATCCTGGCTGCCAGCATCGGTAGCATCTTCGCCTGACATCCCAGCCACTCCCCACAGGTGATAGGGTGCCCATGGGGTTCGGGCCAGCAGCACTCACTCACAGATGGGGTAGCAGTGCCAGCCGCCTCTGATGCTTCCCACTTACAGGTGGCCTTTCCCCATCCTGTTCGGTGATCCTGCCCGTGGCCCTGGGACCCACCTGCCAAGCCTTGAGGACGTCACCCCGAGGTCCCCTCTCACCCGCTGCCCTCACACCAGGGTCCCACAGCTCCCTACTCACCAGCATGGAGCCAGCCACAGCCAGGGCTCTGCCTTGCCCGGTGGTGAAAGCAGCTCACCCCTCACTCAGAGCTCGCGTGCAGCCATTCCTCCACGGAGCTGCTCTCCAGATGTGCCGACACCTGCACCACAGCCCTCCTCCCCAATAAAGAGATGACTCACACTCCACCCCATGGTGCTGTGTCAGGGAGTCGTGTCACTCACCTCCGCATCCCATCCCCACATCTGGGCCTCCACAACCCACAGTAATCGCACCCAAAGGAAGGTAATGAAGCTGGTGAGGGGTCCGGAGCACAGGTCTTATGTGGAGTGGCTGAGGGAGCTGGGATTGTTCAGTCTGGAGAAGAGGAAGCTGGAAAAGTATTATTGTTCTCTGCCACTCCCTGAAATGAGGTTATAGTGAGGTAAAGTTGGCCTCCTACCACATAAGGAGTGAAAGGATGAGAGGCAATGACCTCAAGCTGTGCCAGGGGAGGGTAAGGCTGAATATTAGGAAAAACCTCTTTTCTAAAAGAATGGTTAGACATTGGAACGGGATGCCCAGGGGGGTGGGTGGAGTCACCATCCCTGGAGGTGTTGAAGAAACGTAGATATGTGGCATGTGATCATGACATAGTGGGCAATACTGAATCACAGATTCACCAAGGCTGGAAGAAAACTCCAAGATCACTGAGCCCAACAGTCCACCTACACCAATATTTCTCCACTCAAGCAGGTCCCCCAGTGCCACATCTAAACATTTCTTGGTGGTAAGCGGACAGATGGACTCAATGATTTTAGAGGTCTTTTCCAACATCAAAGATTCTACAATTCAATGCTTTCACAGAAGGCTTTATTCTGGTGGCTTCATCCCTGCCTGCGGGCTACACCCTGTGCTTGAGGAAGAATTTCCCCCAGTAGCGTCCCTTCAGCTTCAGGTCGTAAGGGCTGAGGTACCTTCGCATGCCCAGCATGTTGGCGGTGATGACACGCTCAAAGGTCCAGGGGTTCTGGTTGTTGCGCCTCTTCTCCTCCTCCTCTTGCCGCATCTGCTGCAGGCTCTGCCGGCTGACAGCAACAGCAAGGAAGGGCAGCTTGTTGGCCACCTGTGTGAGGAAGGGTTTCACCTCCTCAAACTCGCAGCGCCCACCAAGCTCCACCACGAGCTGTCCGCTCTTCACTGCGGTCACGTAGCGGTCGATGGGGCCTTTGCCACCCCCCATGCGGTGTCCGAGGCTCTTCTTTGTCAGTGGTTTGTAGGGAGCTGGCACGCGCCAGATGGCAAACATGTTCTTGGGGTCCATGCAGCGCCCGATGGTCAAGCGGATCATCTCCAGGTGCCCCCAGTGCAGGTAGCCACCCCCCAGCGCCTGTGGGACGATGGCAAGGGCTGACTGCTGGGCACCAGAGGTGCTCTAAGCCTGGTGCAACCCACCACAGCCCAGTGCTCACCAGGATGCCGTACTGCCCCTGTGTGAAATCAGTGGCCACCTGGGAAGGCCCGCGAATGTCCCGCAGCTGCCGTGGTTCCCGTCTGGCCTTCGGCACTGCCGGCACCTTCTCCATGAATTTCAGCTTCGGCCTCTCCGGGAGCGTGATGCCTGCAGGGAGGGGAAACGGGAGGATCATCGCAGAGGTGGGTGGGGAGGGAACAGACAACTCCCTCAGGCACCACCGCCAGACGCGGGGTCCCGCACTTACCACTGTAGTCAGGGGGCAGCACGAACTTCTTAAGGCCTGCCCGGGGGACGGCGCTGCCGCCGAGGCCTAAGGGTACAGTGAGCACTCAGGGCCGGGCCGGGCCGGGGGCACCAGGAAGGCCGCCCCGGGCAGCGCCCCGCACACCTGACCCCCTTCCCCGCCCTACAGACCCCTCCTGCCTACCCCATAGTCTCCCTCGGGTCCCTCCCGGGCCCCCCCCGGCCTCCGCAGGCCGCCACGGCCCGCCCCAGCCGCCACCACCCCATGGCCGGAAGTGCCTGCCGGGCGCCGCCATCGGGTCCGTCCCATCAGCCGCCCGGCGGGAAGCACTTCCGGTCACACAGCTCCTTTTCCCCCTCGGCCGAGGGGAAGGGAATGCGGGTTCCGGCTCTCCAGGGCCTCTCTGCCGGGCAGAAGCCTCAGCCCGCCCTCCTTCACCCCGTGCTGCCCAGGCCGCTCCCAGGCCGTATGTAGGAACACGGAACACAAAATGTCGCAAGTTGGGAGGGACCCACAAGGATCACATAGCAGCAGAACAGTTGTGTTGGGAGGGACCTCAAAGACCACAGAACCACAGTGTAGCTGTGTTATTCAGGGGGCTGTGGGAGCGCGCAAAGAAGGACGTTCTGCAAATGACTCTTTATTGCCACGTTGTAGGGCCCAGCAGGGCTGTTTCTCCCCCGGTACCATCAGTAGGTGCTGAAGACAGCCTGGATGTGCTCCCCGTCGTGCGGCTCGTATGTGCCAACCCCTGCAGTGGGGAATGGGCGTGAGGCTGTGGCTCCCCACCACAGCCCCTGCCAGCCCCCCAGCACTGCCCACCTTCCTGCAGCGCGTCACTGCCACTTAAGAACTGCCAGTAGGTCCTCTCAGTCTCACTGGCAGCCAGCCCGTGGATGGACACCACCATTGGGCCCCAGGATGTTGGTTCTGTCTTAAAGCTGTGGGGCAGATGGGTGGTGGGACTGCGGTCTGACGAGCAGTGGGTTGGGGCCCAGGTGGTGACACCGACCCTATTACGCCCCCCACTACTCACCCAAAGATGGTTTTGTCGGACTTCTCTGCCTGCTCCAGCACGACCAGGAGCACGGAGCCATGTGGGACATCCACTGTGGTGGTATAGGTGAAGAACTGTCCAACCAAGTTGTTGGTGATGGTGTACTTCACTGTGATGGTGGATCCCACTGAGAAAATACGACAGGAGCTGTGAGTTCATTGTCTCAAAGGGGAAATTGTTGTCCAACAAGGAAGTAAGCAGAAATAAATGATGGCAAATATGCAAAGAACAAACGGAAATGTGACAACGTGACCAGAGGTAGGTCAAGTATGTGGCAATGGCTGGTGTCAACAAAATGGAAAGGTAATGTTTCCTGCAAGGGACCTTTAGTCTCATTAAGGGCTAATGACATACCAAAATCCACATCCATCAGCATGGACATGAGAGTATAATGTGACAGCAACCACACCTTCCCAGTCTGGACTCTTCCAGCCCCATAAGGTGCATACCCAATTGGAGTAATCCATTACAAACTATAAGGAGAGCAGGGTGGTGGCCCCGTGGGGATGGAGGCAGCCAATACCTTCCTGAGCTTCCATGCCCTGGCTCGGGTTTGGGTCCAGCTGCAGGCTAGTCGTTTTGGATGCTTCAGAGCTGCAGTCCAGACTGGCAGAATCCAGGTAGGTTTTGCCCACCAGGGCTGGCAGTGCCTGAGCAATGGCCATAGGCTGCTGCAGGTGGTGTTCGGTGATGGCAGCCACGGGCTGGGTGCAGTCCCACTTCTGCGGGGCATAGAACTTGCCTGCAGCCAGCAGCAGCTGCATGGCCAGACCTGTGCTGTAGATGTTCCCAATGAAGCCATTTCCTTTATTCTGATTTTCAAGGAATTCGTTGGTCACTTTTGACAGCGTTGAGTTCAGCAGGTCCTGCATACTCTGGAGCTCATTCCGGTTATAGGCACACACCAGTGGCAGTGCCATCATGGCCTGCTCGTCTGCATAGTGACACTGTCACAGCCTGCTTGGCTTGGACAGAGCCAGCTGGACTGTGCTGTTGGAGTGGGGGGACTCTTACCCACAGAGAGCTTGTCCTGGGAACTCCGCAGCTGCTTGGCCAGGATGGTGACAGCGCTCTGGTAGCCACTTGCTCCCATCACACACAGCGCTTGTGCATCCAGCCCCACACTGAACAGTGTGCTCAGCGGGATGCCTTCCTCCTCTGTGGAAGTACAGGGTTCCATCAGCCAGCACAGGCCAAAGCAGCATCCCTGTGTTGCCATGTGCCACTCTGAGCCCCATACCCCAGTGTGCCACCTCCTCGTCCATCTTCTCCTGAAGGATACTGATCAGGTCAACGCTCTGCCCATGTGCCTCCACATGTCTCAGATCACAGCAGGAAGAGAGCAGGGCCAGCGTGTACAGGGCCACCTGGCCTGAGGACATGTCTGCGGGGACAGAGAGTGGCCGGGGCAAACAGCTGGGACCCAAACCCACTGTCCCCAGACTATGGACAGCCAACCCAAGGCACTGATGCCACAGGGTTCTGGGATGGCCCCTGGGGCACCCTCCTACCATTTGCTTGCTTCACTGCTGTCTCCTTGATCCGCTCGAGCAATTCCTGCTGGGCCTTGCTGCTGTCCCCAGCCAGGTTGAGGGCCAGCAGCACACTGGGATTGGGCAGTCCACTGTCCATAGCTGAGAGCTGCAGTATCCCCAGCATGCGGGCACGCTCCTCAGCATTGACGACTGTGGTGAGAGGGAGTGGGCTGGGACGTGCTGGGCACCCCGTCTGTCCCCTACTGGGCTTTGCACCCATTCTCCTCCCCGATATCCCCGTGTTACTCACTGCAGTCCTGGGGGACCAAGCCTTCCGCCCCACAACCTGCAAGTGCCAGCAGCACCGCAACGCTGAGAGCCACGCCAAGCATCCTCAGAACCTCCGTGCCAGCGGTGCCCCTCTGACGCCGTATCCTCTCTGCTCTCAGCTGCCTCCAGCAGTGCTGCGCTGACCTTCTGCTCCTGGGGGCTTATCTGCGTGCCTGGCCTTAGCACCCAGGGGTGGTGCTCGCTGACCAATGGGGTTGTGGTATAGCAAGGCCCTCTTCCTTGGCACTGAGACCAGCCAGAACCTGACCAACAAGTCTGGTGCCTGGCACTGTTCTCATGGTCTGTGCCCATGCCTTGCCCCAGGAAGCACTTTCAGCAGGATACCTGTCCATGTAGGTCTTCCTCTGCTGTCTCCTACAGGTGGTGGGGACTGCTGGCAGTGGGGCCTGCTAATATCTCCATGTGACCACTACATGGCTTTCTCCAGATGGTGCTGACTGCTCCTGCTGCAGCACTCCCTGGGGGGCTGCAGCGGCTGGTGCCAGTGGGACAGCGGTGTGGTTAAGAGCTGGGGTTGTGGGGACGGAGGGATGAATGGGTGGCGTCTCCTTGCAGGGCTGCAGGGGGAAGCCAGCCTCAGCCTGAAGCTACTCTCAATGCTGCCCACCATCCCACAGATCCCTACAGCCTCCCAAAGCTGCTCCACGGCCCTGGTGCTGTGTGGCAGCCAGAGGGACTCAGATGAATGCAGGGTACCCCCCCCGGGGATGTGTGTCCCCTGTGCCCCTTATCCTCCCCCTTGCCTCTTCCCACAGGGCCAGTGCTCCCCATTCATGCCACCATGTTGGCCATGGTGGCCGTGGGCTCCAACTTCACCTCTGTGGGCATGCTGGACTGCCACTGTTCTGTGCGGTGCTACTGCTACCAGCACAGGAAGGTGACACCAGGAGAGCCTTGGCCCCCAATGTGGCCTATAGGGGCTGGCATTTTCCCATTCCTGCAGATCCCACTGCTCTGAAGACTGAGTGTTTTGGCAACAGATGTGGAATGGAGGTGGACGGCTGCAGAGTAGTGAATCCCATGCATGTGGGGGCTTGGGGCTGGGGGGTTGTCTGCACTGTGGCATAGCTGGGTCTGCTCTCAGTGACTTGGGATTGGCGGCCAGCTGGGTGGCCATTACCTGCTGGGGGGAATGTGGGGCTCAGGCTGTGTTGCCAGTAGAAGGGCAGAGCTCTGTGCCCACGGGAATGTTTAACTTTAGAAAAACCTTGGGAAAAATGCCCGGTACTTGTAGCTGTGTTGCTGGGTAGGGGTGTTAAGGGGGAGAGCCTTTTGGGGACTGTGCTTTGGGATGAGTTGGTGGGATATCCCCCAGGGTGGGGGAGTGGATATCCCCCAGGTTGGAAGGTACAGAGGGGCAGCAGCACTGTTATCCTGCCTCCCTTCCCAAGGAGCAGGGCTGGAGACTCGGGAGCTTTCCCAAATTGAGGTGGGGGGCAATGCTGGCACCCACTTGTCCTCCTTTCCCTCAATACAGAGGTGCCCTCCCCTGTCCTAGCAGCCCCTTCAGCTGCATAGATCTGCGGGGAGGGGGCTCTTTTCTCCGCAGCCTACCCCGCAGGGAGGAGATGTTCCTGTGCCTAATGGCTTTGATGGAGCTTTCTTCCAGGAACTCACTTTGAGCCGCTGTAAACAGAACAAAGAGACAAAGATGGGTTGCTGTTTTTTTCTTTCTTTTTTTTTTTGGGGGGGGGGGGGGGGGGGGGGGGGCGGGGGGGGGAAGGGCCCCCTCCGTGAGGGGGTGGGGGGGGGGGGGGGGGGTGGGGGGGGGGGGGGGGGGGG
>NW_024962282.1:5740750-5761678 GCF_019238085.1 Lagopus leucura
GGGGGAAGGGGGGTTGTGGGGAGATTTTGAGCACTCAGCGCCTGCTCCCCCCTGCCCCTTTCTCCAGCAGTACGCACACCTCGGACCCTCCCGACGGGCACGCGTGGTTGCCCCCTGACATCACGGCGGAGGCTCCAATCGCAGGAACGGGGGCGGCCCCCGGTGCTCGGGACCGAGAGCGAGCGGGGCGGGCTGGGGGGGGAGAAGATGTAGATGGAGACGGGGGGGGCTCCGGTGGCGGCTCTGTCTCCATGCAAGGGATGGGGACGCTGCGGCTGGGGAGCCGTGCTGTCATGTACACGGCCGAGACACTGCCCAAGGGCAAGAACCGAGTGATGGGGGTGAGTTGGGAGGGGGGGGGGGGTGGGGGGGGGGGGTACTGCCATTACAACTCCTCGTACCCCTGCTGACCTCTCCAAAATGCCCCCACCCTTAGCATCCCTGAGAGGTTCCCCATCCCTGAGAGGTTCCCCATCCCAGTGGGTGCCCTCAGACCTTAGTGTTGGTGGGGGGCACAGGGACCTTCCTCCCTCTTCCTCCCCATGCTCTGTGGTAAGAGAAGCTCCCACTGGAGCTGGGGGAACAGAGGGGTTAATCCTAGGCATGGGGGGGCTGGGGGCACTGAAGGATTAACCCTTGGCTTGGAGGTGGAGGGATGAGGAGCATAGGGGCTGTGTGCCTCCCCCAGCGTAGCACACAGCAGGGATGCATCCCCCATGCATGCGCATTCCATCCATGTGGGAACCCCTTCCTAAACCGCAGGGTTGGAACCCTGGGGGTTTGGCTCCTAAAGCTCAGGGGCTGCCCCAGGGGGGCCCATCCCTGACTCGCCGTCCCCTCAGACGATCCAGATCATGACTGGCTTCATGCACATTGGCTTCGGTATCGTCCTGACCACGCTCACCAATGTCTACTCCTCCATCTTCATCACCGGCGAGATCCCCTTCCTGGGCGGTGTGTCTGTGCGTAGCATGGGAGTTGGGGGCTGCCTGCCGGCCTCCCCACTTCCTCTGGAGATGGGGAAGCTGGGGGGGTGCTCTATGGGTCTGGGGACACGGGACTGAGTGCCCCCCTCCCCTCTCCCGCTGCAGTTCATCATCTCAGGCTGCCTGTCCATTGGGGCAGAGAAGAGTCCCACGGAGTGTGCGGTGAGTGTCTCTCTGCCCCCCGCCCCCTTCCTGGCCCCCAGATCTGAAGTGGGATGTGGGGAGCAGCACGTGCACGAGTGGAACCCACTGGGGCAAAGCTGTGTCCCCGTTTGAAGCTTGTACTGAGGTTATTTCTGTCAATGAGCAATGGGAAAAGGGGAATTAGCAAAGCTGTTAATTCTGCTGTGTCAGCAGCAGCGCTGAGGGAGTGCTGGGATCCCACATCAGGGGTGGTGCTGGGGGTGGCCCTGAGATGTTACCCACAGCTGTGGGGTAAAAAGGGCCAGGAAAAGCCTCTCCATGCCTGCAGGTGAAGGGCAGCCAAGCCATGAACATCATCAGCGCCATCTTTGCGCTCCTGGGCATCGTCGCCTTCATCATTGACCTCAACTTCAACGGGCTGTACCGCTCCAGCGATGACTACTACAGCTACCTTGTCATGGTAGGTGGGGGAGCCCTGTGGGATCCTCTGCACTCTGGAGCACTTCTCTAGACCCATTGGGATCTTGGCTCTATCGGGGCTCCCACCATCCCTTGGGCACGGTGCCACTGCCTGACCTACACTGGGCTGGTGCTGTGGGAGATGACTCATGCCCTGCATGTGCCTGGTTCTGCCTGAGCTTTGGGAAAGCAGAGAGGCACAAAAAAAAAGACACAGAGCAAGACCCAGGGCTGGTGGGAGATGGGAAAATGTCTCAGTGCACGGGGGATGTCAAGAACTGGGCACTGCTGATGGAACCTTCCCCACTTTGGAGCTCGCAGGGAATGGCATCTCCATCGTGCTGCTCATCTTCACCGTCCTGGAGTTCTGCATTGCTGTTGCCACTGCCAACTTCTGGTGCCGAGCAACACGACTCAGCCCCAACGAGGTAACAGGGGAGCAGCAGGCAGAGCACAGGGTCCTCGTTCCCCTGGCTGGGGATAAGCATGGGATGCTATTTTCCCCCTCCAGGCCATGCTGATCGTGCCCAGCACCACCAGAGTGGACCTGGCTGTGGTGCAAGCAGAGCTGCCACAGCCGCCCAGCTACTCGGAGGTGAGGGGGCTCCAGGAGGGCCGCACTGAGCCCCCAGCTCTTTGTGCAACAGCCATCTCTGAGCGCTCCTCTTTCACAGCTGGCAGCTCCTGAAGTATAGCTGGGCAGCAAGGATGTCACAGAAGCCACCTGCAGCTCCAGGGCATCGGCCCCTTCTCCTGCTGCACTGCAGGCTGGGCCATGCTTTGTAGCCCCTGAACTCAGCCCCTGTCGTCGTCCCCCAGCCCGCCCCTCCTGACCCCCATACCCTGCCCAGCTCTCACCTCCTGGCTCTCTGGGAAGGGATGGAGGTGGTCCTGCCCCATTACCCCAGCCAGGTGCTGGGCACCACACAGCAGCCGGACTCATTCCATTGTCAGCTCAGCCCCCGCTGGCTTCACTTTCTCTTGAAAATAAAATAATAAAATGCTGTGGCCAGACCCGGCTCTGCTCCTTTGCTGGGGGGGGGTTGCCAGAGGAGGTTACAGCTCCGTATAGATTTCAATACTCTGTCCCCTGCTGTGGGGGCTTGCACTTAGAAGGGGCTGTGGGGATGAGCCCCAGCACAGGAGGATTCATTGGAGAGCATTTTGCACCTTCCTCCAGAAGGAGTTTTGGGTCAAGTTCCGTGTTTTCCTGCTCATTTCACCACCCCCCTCCCAGTGCTTATACCATTCAGCCAAAACCTCATGGATTATTCACTCGCTCTGTTATTTCTGGGCCTGGTGCTGAAAAAATAATGAGCAGGTTTGCGAGGAGAAGCCCCAGAGGTGGGGGGAGTGCAGGGGGAAAGGATCATACTGCTCGTGTTGTGCTCACAGCACAGTCAGTTCTAGCTCCCAAGGGTCTCCCTGTGCCCATCCAGCTCTGTGCTGGTGTTCTGGCCACCCTGTGGCCAGTGCTCTTGTGGGGTCCACGCACACCCCACAGAGAGCTGAGGACCTGCACCCAACCTTCACTCCTGGCCAGGCTGCATCCTTGGGTCAAAGTAGACCAGGAAGCAGCTGGGATGGGCTTGAGGAGCAGCAGTGCAGCAACTCTGCTGAGCAATGGGTGCGGAGATGAAAGCCAGCTCTTCCTTTTTTCGTTTGCTGAAGGCTGCCCCAGAAAACACGACTTCCTCTTTAAGTAATCAGTGATCTGGAGAAAAAGCTGAAATCTGTCTTTTGGTATTTTTATGGGGATATAAAGTTTTTCACAGGAAGCAGAAACTTGCTGTGAGAAGCATTTACCCATCATGACTTGTTTTCCTTGGAAAAACGCAGGGATTTGGATCGGAAAGAGCCTGCAGCATGCAGGGTTTGCTGCTTCCCGGCATCTGCTCAGCCTGTGGGCTTCACCTCTTCTGGCATCTGCTTCTAAAATATCTTGTAACATCCTACCTTGGGCTCCTGCCATCCCCAGCTGGGCCTGGCTTTATTTAGAAAGAGAAGAATGCTTTCTCCACGAATCCCCCCTTTCAGAAATGGGTTTTAAGGCACTTCAGTGAGCTCCCACTGCTGGGATGAGAGCTGCCACAGTTGCTTCCAGCTGAACGGCTGAAACTCCAGGGATGCTTTCAGAGCCTGAAAGCACGGATTTGGGAGGAAATCCACTGCAGTGAGTGATTTCAGCTGGGAATGCAAGCTGCTGCTGATCTTGACAGGGGACACCACATGTGTACAAAGGATAAATAGGGGATCTGGGCATTTCCACAGGTGCTGAAGCATTCCTGGGTAACCAAGCACCAATAGCCACCAGGAGCGTAGCTGATGGGCAGAACTCTTCCACCTCCCAGCTCTTTCTGGAAAGCTGCCTCCCTAGATGAGACATAACCCAGCCTGCTGTGGGGAACTGCCCCTTCTCCAGACCCCAGGTGTCTTCCCCAGAAGGATACTGCCATGGGGACATTTTCTAGGCTCATTTCCACACAGAAGCCACCCTCCATCCTGCATACTGATCTGTGGTCATCACCCCTTCAGAAACACGCCTAGCAGAAAACAATGCATTGCGGGGATGTGTGACAAAGCAGCCTTGTCCCAAGCTCTCTGTGAAATAAAGCGGAGAAGTTGCTGGTCCCCCATGCACATGGGGATGCCAAGAGGTGGCCCCCATGGGCTCGCAGTGGGGCCAGAGCAGGTGTCCCAGCTCTAGGGCCAAAGCAAAGCAAGAGGTGCTTCCTAAAGCTACATTTGGGATGCAGCCCCGTGTCTGCCCCTGTCGCTGGGGACACCGATTTCCTGGGTCAGAATCCCCACCGTCCTGGCTGTTCTTCTACACGGGGAGGAAGCGGCTGTTTTTCTGGCAAAGCCAGAGCACAGTGGCCTGAGGAGGGAGGAAGGGGCCCCTTGGGTGCTCTTCGGGAGCTCTCACCATGTGCTGTGGCTCCGTTCCCAGTCTGAGCTCTCATTTCCTATCGGAAACGATTGCACCCCCCTTCCTTTCAGCAGAGGAGCGAGCCTCCCAGCTCATGATTGTGGGTGGACTGCCATCAGCGGGAACAGGCACAGGGAGTTTGGGAGGCAGAGAGACACAGAAAGGTAGCAAATGAGGTTCCCTAGGACTGACAGGGTTTCGGCTGTGCGTCATTTCACTCCCATTTGTCCTGTAAGAACAGCACCAGCCAGACCAGCGGTCTCTTCCTCTGATCACTGACGCTCACTGCGGGCACTCAAAGCAGATTCACTTATTTTTGCAGCCTCTCTTCCTTCTGTTGGCAAAGCTGCCTCATTGAGCAAGAGGGGCCTGACAGGACTTCCGCAAACAAACTTCCTCTGCGGATCAAAGGGCAGCAGCACTGCAGCCCTTGTAGTCCACCTAAATTTCCCAAGGGACCAGGAGCAGCAGCACAAGCCAGGCTAAGTGAGGTACAGGGCACAGGATGGGGTGTGAAATGTCCCCATCAGGCTGACAGCACTCCACACACGGACTAAGCACAGGCCCACCCCCATCCCCGGGCCTCTGCAGGTAATGGCAACCACGGTGACAGAATCTGGCGGCGTGCGGATCATCACAGAAGTCATCCCGGCCACAGACCCACGGGCAGCCCAGCTGGCCTCCGGCTCCATCCAGCCCACCGTGTCTTCTTTCCAAGTCAGCGGCTTCAGGAGAGCACAGCCCAAAGTGCTGGGGGTGAGTCTGCAGCGTGGTAGGGCACATCTCCTTGGCATCGTGCTGCTGATGCTGGGATCGGGGTGGGATGCACGTAATGGCAATGCTAATCCTTGTCAGCACACAGGGGACCCCCTCTCTTCTGTCCTTTCCCAGACCATTCACATCGTCACCGGCATCATCCACTTGTGCTTTGGTGTCATCCTGACCTGTGCAGAGAACAACAGTGTCCTCTCCCTTCCTGTGGCCAGCGGAGTCTTCTTTTGGCTTGGGGTTCTGGTATGCAAGGGCATGCTTGGGCTTCAACCCCTTACTGCCCAGAGATATGGGGCTGGATCCCCTTGTCATGGGGGGCTCCTCGTATACCTCATATCCACTATTCTTTCTGTGGCTGGAGAGTCGGTGAGGGTGGACCTGAACATTGGAGGGGCTCTGGGATGCGTGATGGGAAGCTGTGCCCAGCTGGTGCCTCTCTTCCTCCTGTGTTTTCCAAGCAGCTCCTGGTTTCAGGCTCTCTCCTGGTAGAAAGCGAGAAAAGAGAGAACATCCTGCTGGTAAGGGCTTTGTGTCGCTGCTGCACACAGCCTCCATGAGGCGCTAAGAAGGTTGGATGGGAGACACGTCCCTGTAGGGTGACCCTTCCTGATGTGAACCACGCAGGTGAAAGTGTGTTGTGTGGCCAATGCCGCCGTCATCCTCAGCACGCTGGTGGCCATGCTCATACACACAGTGGCCATCACCCACAGCATCCCCGGCTGCAGCAGCAGCAGCAGCATGCCGCTCCTGGTGAGGCAGGAATGGTGCTTCAGCGCCGAGACCAAGGTACTGCCCGTGGCCATGCGCAGCGGACGCTGTGGGGCAACAGGATGCTAACTGCCTTCCTGCCATCAGGCCCTGAGTAACGGCTTCGACTCCATCCTCGTCCTCTTCGGCCTGCTGGAGTTCTGCACAGCTGTGGCGGCCCTGGCCTTTGGCTGCACTGCCATCAAGCAGTACAGTTACACACGCATGGTACAGGGCTCTGCTCTACTGCCTTCCTCCTTAGCGGGCCCTGACGCTGGCCCTACAGTTCCTTCTTCTCCCTCTCCAGGTGCTGTAGTGAAGCCCACATCATCCCTGCTGCTCCCCACAGCCGGACCGCGCCCAGCCCTAAGCAGGAGCCCCACGCACTCCTAAAAAATCCTAAAAAACGAACCAAAAAATCCCAATAAACTGCCTCTCCCCCAGCCAAGCCTTCGCGTTTCTCTGCAGGTCGGGCAGCACGTCGGCTGCAATATGGCGGCCCCCACCAGGCCTGGGGCGCTGCCCGACACCAACATGGCGGCTGTGGAGGCGGATGTAAGTGGGAACTGAGCATGCGCGCAGCGCGTTGTGATGTCATCTCCCGGCGCCTGGAGAAAGGCGCCGCGTGGAGGATGGAGGGGTGCAGTACAGCAGCGGCTCCGGGCTCCGAGGGGCCCAGCGGGGAGGGCTCAGTCTCGGTCTCTGTGTCCGTCTCCGATCTCGCCCAGACCTCAGCCATGGGTCCGGTCTCTGAAGTTTCCCAGGTTCCAGCCCACCGCAAGGCCGCCAAGAAGCGGAAAGAGGCGGCGGTGCCGGCCATCCCCCGGGGCAGGCCCAAATCGGGGCGGGTGTGGAAGGACCCGGGCAGGAAGAGGTGGGAATGAGGAAGAGGGCTTCCAGGCCGTAGGAGGATTCTGTGCGGTGGTCCGGTGTCGGTGAGGGCCGAGGGGTACGGGGTTATAGAGAAGGGTATAGGGCTGCAGTGGGGGAGCTCCCCCGGTGGGCTCAGGCTGTGGTTCCTGAGCGATGTGGGGGCTTTGGGGGTGGCCGAGGTGCTGTTGGGAGCCCTGAGCTGGAGGTGAGAGGAAGGGCAGCTGTGACAGGACTTCCCAGCTCCGGGAAGTCTTGGGAGGGCCGGGAGGATTGCCTCTCCCCATTACAGCCCCACCTTCCCACCCAGGTTCTCACTCATGGTGCAGGACAAACCTCTTCGCACTTCGTGGGAGCGAAAGCTGAAGGAGCGGCAAGAGAAGAAGCTTGTGAGGGACTTGGTGCAGCAGCTTCAGGAGGCGAAGCAGAGGGAGAGAGAGGTAACAGGATGCTGTGTTTGGGAGCTGGGCCAGCTCCTTCTGCATCACCCAGCGCGCTGGGGCAGCTCTCCCCATGGCGCAGTTCCACATCTTTGCCTACATCCCAGCCTTGCGGGCTGCTGCCCTGCAGTGAGCACAAAGCTTCCCACAGCCAGATGAGATTCTCCTATTGGATCCCCTATTGTCCTGCCAGCTCCGTGCTGTGATAGTCACTTGCTGCAAGTTGCTGTTTTTTTGGATAATTTCAAACTTGGGCCTCATGGAGGGTGGGGAAGGAAAGTGTTGACTCTGTGTGGCAGGTTTCTGCATGCAAGGGCATTGCTGTAGCCCTGCAGTTTCTTGTCTGGCCCCTCTGCTCCCAGTGGCCTAAGCTTAAGGCTGGAGGGTGGGAGCTGCAGAGACATTCTGGTGTTGTTCCCACAGGAGAAGAAGCGGCAGCGGGAGGAGAACCTCAGAAGGCGGCTGGAAAATGAGCGGAAGGCAGAGATTGTTCAAGTGGTGAGTCCAGAACTGAATGCTGGGCTCTAATTTGACTTCTGCTCCAGTTCCTCCCCCTACCTCCACCCCAGCTCTGGAGTGGCTGGGGGAAGACAGTTGCAGCTCCTCATGAGGTCATTCCGGGGTGACCCATGAGGTAACAGAACATGGGATATGGGGCAGCAGCAGCGCTCCAAGCACGTGAGGCTTTGGTAGGGCTTCTCTATGTTGGAGAGACCTGGGGGTGGTGGGGTAAAGGGGGATGACTATCTCCTGTTCCTTTCCTCCCGTGCAAGAGCTGGGGGAGCCTGGAGTTTATCCTAAAACTACCTGGGAGTTTTAGGATAAAATGCTGCCTTTCCACCTGTCTGAAAGCTGCCTCCTTCTGCCCTCCAGATCCGCAACCCAATGAAGCTCAAGCGGGCAAAGAAGAAGCAGCTGCGCAGGGTGGAGAAGCGGGACACACTGGGCATGTTCCAGAAGGCACCCATGAGGGGCAAAGCAGCTGCAGAGTGAGGCTGGAGTTCTGCAGGCCCTGCTGATGTCTGAGGTCCGCACTCTGAATGGACAGCAGGATGGAAAAGAATCCAGCTGCTGCGTGCCCTGTCTTGTGAAAGCAGGTTGTTGTCAGTGCCTGGGGCTGGACTGAAGATTGCCCAAATCTACCTTTTCTTCATTAAAAGCAAAGAGGAATTGCTCCAGCCTTGCCTTCAAGGAGGCTTCTGTACCTCTGGAGTCACAGGGCACCGTGGCCCCTGCCCCTGGGGCTTCATTTCCTCTAGGAGAAGCCTTGCTCCTGAGAATGAGTGCTGGGGTGGGAGCACCTTCACTGTGTTGCAGAGCAAGTGAGCACACTGCAGCCTCCTGCCTGCTCTTTTAGGCTGGGAGACAGCAGGGAGGTGGGAGGAATGAAGGAGTTGAGCTGGAAGCCCATGTGCACCTCTTCACAGTTGTAGATAGATTTCTTGCCTTACGAGCGCCTATTTCTGCGTTTTTCCTGCTGGTTGTGTTTCCCTGTGCTGCGCTGAACAAGCAGTTGCTGGAGGGAGCCATCCCACGCACCCTGGGCAGAGGGAAGCACGGGCAGTTAACTGGATGCAACATCTGTGGGTTCTCCACTGGGGCAGGCGGAGCTCCCCGCTGCTGCATCCCCACCCCTAGTAGGGGAAAGGCTGAGGAGCCTGCCATGGGGCGGGGCAGAACTGTGGGTCATCAGCCTCGCGGCTGCATTCTTTTTGCTTCCTGGGTTAATGATTGCTGGGGTGGCGAGGTGCTGCCAGTCTCCAGCACGCAGTAATTGACCTCACCTTCGCCTGCTCTGCGGGGGTAAGAGGGGCTTGGGTCTTCTCTACGTGGCTTTGGGGCACGCGGAAGGTTTTCCAGTGTGGTGTGTGGGTGCACCCCACCAGGTGGGGCCACGGAGGACTCCTAGCTCTCTGGGAAGGGGGTGAGTGCAGGGCAGTGGGTCTCGAGCTTTCAGTAGCCAGTGCTGAAGAGAGGAGGTTGAGGTGAACGGGGAGGGGTTCCTGGGGGATCCTGGAGCAGCACACCGACGCGCTGGTGCTGTGCTGCTGTCCCCAGGTGCACCATGGTGGAGGTGATGGTGATGCCGAGCTCCTCGCTGGCTGACCAGATGGTGCAGGTGGTGGTTTCTGGACTGGCTCCCTCGCAGTTGGTGACTCTGCGTTCCTGGCTGATGGATGAGCATGGCGAGCGCTTCCAAGCACGTGCCTTCTACCGCTCCGATGAGGAGGGCACAGTGGATGTGGGGCGGCACGCTGCCCTGGGGGGCAACTACAGCGGCATCTGGCCCATGGGACTCTTCTGGTTCCTGCAGCCTGACAACCTCTTCAAGCGCCTGGTGAAGCGTGATGTCATGGGCAGCCCCTTCCTCATCCACCTGGAGGTGTTTGACGGCCTCCGCCTGGTGTCGGGGCAGCAGGATGAGCCTCTGGCCACCTGCACCGCCGAGCGGTGGTACGTGGGCCCTGGTGTGCAGCGGGTGCCCATCCGCGAAGGGAGGGTGCGGGGGGCCCTGCTGCTGCCACCAGGTGAGTTGGGGGGCAGGAGCAGCCCCAAAGGGTCTCTGGGTCGCTGCCCTAGTGGCTTGGAGCCGGAGGTGGGACTGGGGGGTTCCTTGGTGGGAAGACCCCAAGGCTGGGTTTGGGCTGTGGGCTGGTGGCACCCCCTTGGTGTGGGATGGTAACGGGCTGTTGGCACCCGCTGGGGACGGATCCTGCGTGGAAAGACCCCCAGTCTGGGTTTGTACCGCGGTGTGGTGGCAAGGGCTGGTGGCAGCCTTCATGGTGTTGGGTTCCTTGCTACCTGCAGGCCCAGGGCCCTTTCCAGCAGTGATCGACTTGTTTGGGGGTGCGGGTGGTCTCATTGAGTTCCGGGCTGGGCTGCTGGCCAGCCGGGGCTTTGCAGTGCTGGCCTTGGCTTTCTTCGCCTACGAGGACCTCCCCAAAGGCCTAACCCAGCTCGACCTGGACTATTTCGAGGAGGCTGCCGAGCTGCTCCTGCAGCACCCGAAGGTGAGTGCTGTGGTGTGGTGGGCAGCCTCAGCAAACAGGGACACGCTGATGAATGAGGTTGTACGAAGGGCTGGGATCATCCTGGATATGTCATGGTGTCATGGAGGTCGTGGTGAGGAGAGGTGTCCTGGTGGCCAGGGGCATCCTCCTGGTAACTTGGGAGTGTTGTAGTGATTGGGAACACGCACAGATCATAGAACCACAGAATATGCCGAGTTGGAAGTGACCCACTAAGGGCTGTTGAATCAAATTCCTGGCTTCATGCAGACCATCCAAAAACTACACCGTATGTCTGAGAGCAACGTCCCCATGGCCGGGGCCATCCTGAATTTGGGGACATCCTGCTGACAGGGATGTCTTGATGACCAGAGATGATGCCACAGTGCACAAGGAGGTCCTGAGATGCCTCCTCGTGAGCAGGGCTTCCCCAGTGATCATGGCTGTCCCGGTGCCGTCCCATCGGTGCCATCACCCCCTCCGTCTTCTCTCGCCCTGCAGGTGCGAGGCCCAGGGCTGGGTGTCATTGGTGTGTCCAAAGGGGCTGAGGTGGCTCTGGCCATGGCCGCCTTCCTCCCGCAAGTGGTGGCCACAGTGTGGATCAATGGCACGACCTTCCTGTATGGCAACCCCCTGCTCTACAAGGGCCTCCGCATCCCTTCCATCCCGTACCAGACCGAGCGCATGCTCTTCACCGAGCTGGGTGCCATGGACAACTCGGCCATCTTCACCGACCCGCGCAGCCCAGCCTGCAGCTCCTCGGCCATCCCGGTGGAGAAGATCCAAGGCAAGGTCCTCTTTGTGGTGGGTGAGGCCGATCGCAGCTTCAACAGCAAACTCTTCGCCCAGCTGGCCGCGGAACGCCTGCCGCAGGACGCCTACCGCCTGCTGTCCTACCCTGGGGCTGGCCACCTCATCGAGCCTCCCGGCTCACCCCTCTGCAGCATCTCCAGCCTGCGTGGCAACCCTCTGCCTGTGGTGTGGGGCGGAGAGCCCCAGCCCCATGCCAGGGCTCAGCAGCACTCGTGGCAGGAGATTGTGCAGTTCTTGGAGCTGCACTTGAGCCCTGCTCCTGCTATCAAGTTGTGAGCTGCTCAATAAAGGCAATGGTTGTACTGGGGGGCACGTTGGGAGTTAATGAGTCTTGGTGGAGGTTAATGAGGCCCCTTCACTCGGGGTGTGAGCGTGCTGGGCAAGGAGCGGCAGCAGTCACGTTTCCTGTGCTCAGCCCCAAAGTGGGATTTTACATCTGGAGTTGATCTCCAAGAAAAGAGAAGACTGAGCCCAAGTCTTGTTGAGCCATGTTCTCTTCCTGCTGAGCTGAGTGTCTCCATGCAGTCCTGGCTCAGAAATCGTCCTTTATCCTCCCATGGAAGGGGAATGTTGCCCCATGGGTGCCTAGCTCCAACGGTTGGGGCTTGATGGCTGAGCTCCAGGGCTCCTTGGGTCTGTGTAGGCTTGGAGCAGGTCTGGAGCCGGCTGTGACCCCAAAGCCGGACTGGGGTCAGGGTGAGAGAATTTAAGCTTCACTAAGAGCAGGACCCAGAAGAGAAACTGGGGAGGGGGGAATGGGGGGCGGGGGAAGCACACAGGAGAAACATGAAATGCTGCTGTCAGCAGCAACCTGAGGGGAGCAAGGTCCTTCCCAGCCCCATGGAGCACTCCCCACACCTCCAGCCTGGGCACAACTCGCTTCCAGGTCTTTGTGCCCCCTCTACTCGGTGACAGTGGGCACCCCACTGCTGTTACACTAAGCACCTTGGAGCACTGCTGGCAACGGCACCGGTGCGGTGTGGGGTGACGAATGAGCCAAGGGGTGTCCAGGGACTCCTGTGCTCTGCTGGGAGCAGCAGTCTCAATTCCCCATTTGCAGGAGCATTTCCCTGAGCCCATGACAGCTGTGGGGCACCGTGATCTCCAACTGACTTTCGGTTCCCCTGTGGCACCATGAGTGGGGCAGAGCGACCTGGGTCTGTGCGTGGGGGCACCCCTGGCCGCGAGAGCACTTGGACAGGGACTGGGGCAGCCCAGCCTGGCGGAAGATGTCCCTGCTGTAGCACTGCTCTATGGACTCCTTGGCATGCTCCCATGGCCAGCAGGGAGCCGGATGGCATACACCACGGAGCTGTGGGGTCTTATGGCAGCACAGTGCTGCTTCAGCCCCATTTCTTGGTCTAGCACCAGATCTCAATTCCCCATTTGCAGGACACAGGGCATGCCGGCCTTCAAAAAGCTTCCGCTTCCCCCCCATCACTTCTCTGACGCCTCGGTCATCTGATTGTTGCCCAGGTATAAATGGAGGAGACCCACGGGAAGCTCTGTGTTGTGCTCAGCACTGAGATGGCCTGGAGCTGCTCCCTGCTGCTGCCGTTGCTACTGCTGCTGCCCACATGGCTGCCCTCTGGCTCGGCACTGCTGCGGTACCATTACGATTGTGGGGACTTTGGCATGCAGCTGCTGGCGTTTCCCACACGTGGCCGCACCATGCGCTTCAAGGTCCTGGGTGAGTGATGGGCATCCCGTGGCAGTATGAGGGGGGTGGGAAGGGGTCAGCCTCACCGCCCCCGTGTCCTCGCAGATGAGTTTGGCACCCGCTTCGAAGTGGCCAACTGCTCCATCTGTCTGCACTGGCTCAGCGCTGTGGAGGATGGTGGGCTAGTCTTCTCAGCTGGCTACAAGGGCTGCCACGTGGTGCTGAAGGTGAGGCTGTGCTTGCTTGTGGGGCACCCGGTGAGCTGGGATGGGGTTACACCTCCTGCTTTCCCTGCCACAGGACGGCCGCTACGTGCTGCGGGTGCAGCTGGAGGAGATGCTGCTGAGTGGGGTGGTGGCTGCGTCCTACGAGGTGAACATGACGTGCCCACAGCCAGCTGGCTATGAGGTCCTCAGAGATGAGAACGTGCATGGCCACCACCAGCCCGAGCGGGGCAATGGCGCTCTGACAGGTCACGGTGTCGATGTCCTCATCCCCCGGCCACGGCCCGGCCTCCTGCAGCACATAGCCCATTCTGCCCTGGCCGTCCCTCGCCCCCAGCTGCCCCCCAGAGCCCCCATGGAGCAGAGTCACCCTGTGGCACATGCACAGCCCATCCTGGAGCCCTCAGAGCTGCAGCACCAGCCTCAGCCCGGCATGGAGCACCCAAGACCCCAGCCCCAAAACCAACCTGGGACGATCCATGCTAGTGGTCAAACCCAGATGGGTCTCCTTCATCCAGGTCTTCAGTCCCCAAACCAGCCTGCATTTGTGCATGTTGGAAGTCAGATCCAACCAGGGGTCCTTCGCCCAGGTCTTCAGTCCCCAAACCAGCAAGGATTAGTGCGTCCAGGGAGTCAAACCCAACCAGGTGTCCTTCGCCCAGGTCTTCAATCTTCAAACCAGCATGGATTAGCACACCCAGGGGGTCAAACCCAACCAGGTGTCCTTCGCCCAGGTCTTCAATCTTCAAATCAGCATGGATTAGCACACCCAGGGGGTCAAATGCAATCAGGGGTCCTTCGCCCAGGTCTTCAATCTTCAAACCAGCATGGATTAGTGCACCCAGGGGGTCAAACCCAACCAGGTGTCCTTCGCCCGGGTCTTCAGTCCCCAAATCAGCATGGATTAGTGCACCCAGGGTATCAAACCCAACCAGGCATCCCTCGCCCAGGTCTTCAATCCTCAAACCAGCATGGATTAGTGCGCCCAGGGAGTGAAACCCAACCAGGTATCCTTCACCAAGGTCTTCAATCCCCAAACCAGCATGGATTACTGCATCCAGGAGGTCAAACCCGGCCGGGTGTCCTCCGCCCAGGTCCTCAGCTCCAGAACCAGCCTGGGCTGGTGCATGCTGGCAGTCAAATCCAAGCAGGTCTTTTTCACTCTGGTCTCCAGCCCCCAAACCAGCCTAGCTTAGTGCAACCCGGGCTGCAGCCTGGCTTGATGCACAGCAGCACTCATGCACAGGCAGGGTTTGTCCGCCCAGGCCTCCAGCCCCAAAGCCAGCTGGGCTTGCTTCTCCCCAGCCTCCAGTCCCACGCCCAGGGCAGCCTCCTGCGCCCCAGCCTCCAGAGCCAAGCAGGGCTGCTGCAACCCAGCCAGCCCCGACCAGGGCTGCTGCGCCCAGGGCTGCCACCACGACCAGGGCTGCAGTCCCAAGCCCAGCCCGGGCTGCTGCATCCCACGGCTCTCTTCTACTCGTCGGCGGGGGCAGGTAAGTGGATAGCATGGGATGGGGCACAGAGACCTGTGCATAGAGACTTGAGGGTGCTGGGAGTGGGTGGAGGGTATCTGAGGAAGGTGGGCACAAGGATGCTTGGGGTGGGCTACAGATATTTGGGCAGGGGGATGCTCAGGATAGGCACAGGGATACTTTGGGTAAGCTAGAGATGCTTGAGCAGGAGAATGCTGTGGTCAGACAGGAAAATGCTTGGGCAGAAGGGTGGGCAAGGATACGTTTGGGTTGGGTTGGGTAGGTGGGCAGTCATGTTGGGCTGGGGGATTCTTGGAGTGGGCAGGATGGTTTGGGTTGGCAGGGAAATCCCCCTCCCCAGGGAATGCTGTGGGGATGCTTGGACAGGAAAGTGAGCAGAGGGTGCTTGGTGTGGGCAGAGGGACGCTTAAGGCTGGAAGGAAGATGCCTGGGAAGAGGATGCTGTGGGTTGACAGGGATAGTTGGGCAGAAGGGTGGGCAGGGAGATGCTGGAGGTGGGCAAGAGGTTGCTGAGGTTGGGCAGGGGGCCGCTCGCTGTGGGCATGTGTGCTGCTGAGTGCTCCCTGCCCCAGGTGAGCCTCTGACACGGGAGCAGTGCCAGGTAGCAGTGGGGAGGCTGTCCTGTGTGTCCCCGCCGGGCCGTGATGCCTGCCTGCAGGCAGGCTGCTGCTTTGATGACACAGACCGTGCGACGCCCTGCTATTACGGCAACACAGGTAGGGCTCAGCAGCGGGCAACCCATTGCTTGCTGTGGCCAACTGCAGCACATGACTGCACCTCTGTGTGCCACAGCCACCGTACAGTGCCTGCCCGAGGGCCACTTCGTGCTGGTGGTGCCACGGGGGCTGTCGGCGCAGCCCTACAACCTGGACAGCGTGCGCCTGGCCAGCACCCAGCCCGGCTGCCAGCCTGCCCAGACCTCTGACACCTTCGTCCTCTTCCACTTCCCTGTCACGCAGTGTGGCACCACTGTGCAGGTGGGGGTACAGCCCTGAGACCTCTCCCCTACCCGACTGCCACATGGGAGCCTGACCACCATGTGCCCCCCCCCCCAGGTGATCGAGGACCGGCTGGTCTACGAGAACCAGCTCATCTCCACCATTGATGTCCAGCCAGGGCCCCGTGGCTCTGTCACCCGTGACAGCGTTTACATGTAAGGGGACGACGGGTGGGGGGCATGGGGACGCTCACAGTGCTGCTCACCCCATTGTCCCCCCGCAGCCTCCACGCCCGCTGCATTTACAATGCCACTGAGCTGCTGCCGCTGAGCCTGGAGGTGGCTGTGCCCCCTACCGCTGCTCCTCTGGCACAGCCGGGGCCGCTCCAGCTGCAGCTGCGCATCGCCACCGGTGAGCCCGTCCCGGTTCTCCAACCCCTGCTCTCCACCCCCATCCCTGTGCCCCCCACTCCTGATTACTTCCGTCCTCACATCCCCCGTCCCCCATCCCCATTCTCACACCCTCACCGCACTATCCTCCATCCCTGTGCTTCCCATCCCCATACTTTCCACCCCGACGCCTTCCCACAGCCTTGTGCCCTGCTCAGCCTCAAACCCTCCTGTAGATGAGAGCTACAGCTCCTACCACCCTGACACCGACTACCCGCTGGTGAAGGTGCTGCGGGACCCCATCTACGTGGAGGTGCGGCTGCTGCAGAAGACCGACCCCAATCTGGTGCTGGTCCTGCACCAGTGCTGGGCAGCCCCCAGCACCAGCCCAGCAGCTGAGCCCCAGTGGCCCATCCTGGTGGACGGGTGAGCAGATGGGGAAAGGGGGGCTGGCAGGGCTCACTTACACTGACACAGGGTCTTCGGTCATCCCTCAGGTGCCCCTTTGCTGGGGACAACTACAGGACGCAGCTGGTGCCGGTGGGACCTGCCACGCTGCAGATGCCCTTCCCCAGCCACTACCAGCGCTTTGCTATCTCCACCTTTGCCTTTGTGGACAGCCCTTCCATGGTGGTGCTGGAGGGAGAGGTGAGGCAGGGGTGTCCTCCCGCTCAGTGGGACCCCACCATGACACCGGGTGTGACATGGCACCGTGTCCCACAGGTGTACATCCTGTGCAGTGCCTCGGTGTGCCACCTGTCGCAGCCCGAGCCCTGCCGGCCCTCCTGTCAAGAGGCCATGCCTTCCCGTAAGTGGGGCTGCGGTGGGGGTCCCTATCTGCCCTTGCCTTTCCCAAACCAACCCCTGTGCTCCTGTCCCCAGGGGCCCGACGAGCTGCAGGGGCCAGGAAGACAGCAGACATCGTGGGCACAGTCACCTCCTGGGGATGCGTTGTCTTGCCGAAGGGTCCTGCAGTGGGGAGACCTTAAGCGTGTGCTGCTGCCTCCTCGCTCCTCCTAATCAGGACAGAGCCCCAGTGCTCTGGTCCCGGTGGGGGCAAGTGGGAACAATAAACCAGCAACTGGCAAAGACTAGTGGTGGCATCTGTGGGATGGGAGTGATGTGGGCGTAAGGTGGGGAGGGAGGGATGGAACCCCAGCAGAACCAGGTCTGTTCTGGCTCCCCTTGCCCCCACCGTGCTGACCAGGGCTGTGGTGAATAGTTCTTTATTTATGTACTGAAACTAGATAACTGCTTACAAAACTGCACAGTCCCCCATCCCTCCATCACAACTATCCACCGGGGTACAGGTTGGAGCCTTTCAAGTGTACCACAGCCACAGAAGAGAGTCTAAAGCCAGAAAGACCAACACGAAACTAGAAAACTAAAACAACAAATCCATGAAGCATGGTGACATCCAACTAACCCCTCCCTCCCCCCGGCCAACAGTTACAGCAAGGAAATCTAAAGGAGAAAGGAAAGCCCTCCCACCCAACCCCCACCCCAAATCCCAGCACTGCAGTGAGCGCTGCCAGCCCCACACCCGAGGCTACAGGCTGTAGAACTTCAGGCTGCGGTCCATGCCTGTCGAGGCGATGAACTTGGCATGGTGGCCAAAAGCCACCCCTGTGGTGAGGCCACTGTGCTCTGCAGAGGGAAGACAGCATATGGTTATGTCACGAAGAGGTGGGAGAGGCTTCCCTGCCACTCTCAGCCCCACAGCCCCGTACCAGTGAAGTGGAGGATTTCTGTCCACTGCTTGCAGATGTAGATCTGGACGTCTGTGCCGCCCAGCGCCAGGTAGGTGCCACTCTGGTCAAAGATGAGAGACTTCACCTGGGGAGGAGCAGAGGAAACAAAGCTTCAGGCCAGGCCCAGGAAGTTCCCTCCAGACACCGTGCCAGAGGTGCAGCGCCCTCTCTGTCCTCCAGCACCCCAAGCAGAGCAAAACGGCAGGGCTCGGGTGGCCAACGCTGGGACAAGGGAGCCACCGCACCTCGAAGTTATTGTCCAGCTGCAACGTCTTGAAGTTCTTCAGTTTACGCAAGTCCCAGAGCTTGACAGAGGAGTCGTCTGCAGCTGTGGCCAGGTAGTAGCCGTTCTCAGAGAAGGCAATGCTGGTGATGGGGCCCGAGTGCCCTGGGAAGTTGGCCACGTTGGTGCGTTCCTGGGGACAGGAGGATCAAACATGGGCCTCAAGCATCCTCTGCCTCCCCAGGGCAGCAGCTTGGCGAGGAGAGAGACAACAGCGCACAAAGACGACAGAATTCGCACGTGCCCAGAGAAGCAAGGATGAGGAAAGCCACAGGGCTGTCACTCCAGGGGGCACACAAAGCTCTGTGCGAAACACAGCACCCGCTGCCCAACCCCTGCCTGCCCAGGGCCAGTCCTACCTTCAGATCCCAGATTTTGATCTGAGAATCCATCGTTCCTGTTCCAAAGATGAGCCCATCTGGGTGGAATTGGGCACAGGTGAGGGCTGCAGAGACAGAGAGACATACGAGGGTTGGGGAGGCTCTGTCCTGTGAGAACCCTGCTACCAGGAGCTCCCAGGGAAGAAAATCCCCCCTCCGCACAGCCACAGGAGCCCCACAGCACGGGTACTCTTTGCCTTACCGCAGCCAGAGCTCTCATCTGTCACCTTGGTGAGAACACGGCCCGTCTGGATGTCTGAGAAGGCCCAGTACTGGAAGAGACACGCGTGGCATTGAGCACGCAGCCACCAAGCAGGGTGTCCATGCGCCCTGAGCCCAGGCTGCCTCTCACCTGGTCATCAGAAGAGCTCAGAAGGTAATCACCCGTGGCATGCAGGCTGAGCCCTGTCACAGAGCCCTCATGGGCACGGACAACCTGCACACAGGAAGCATTGGGCACAGACCAGATCCGGATGGTGGCATCAGGAGAAGCTGAGAACACCAAATCCTAGAGATAAAGGGATAAAGCAGGAACTTTAACATCAAAACAGTGCCGTGACTCTGTTCGCGAGCTCCTTTACAGGCAGGAAGGGAAAGCTTGAAGAGGGCAGCAGCACACCTGTGAGGGGTGGAACACAACACTGGTGACCTTCTTAGAGTGGCCCTTGAGTGTCGCCAGGATCTGCTCCGAGCTCTTATCAAAGACGATGACATTTTTATCAGCCCCACCTAGCAAACGAAGCAGGGAACTATCAGAGATGAGACTTGTGGCTGGCCAACTTCAACATCCACCTGCTGTTCTTTGAGATCTCTGTCCTGAGAAGCTCTCAGGATGTGAGCCAAGAGAATTCCTCATGCCCCTTTGCTCACTCCAACCTCACAAAAGGTCAGAGAAAGGGCCCCATTCCCAGGAAGTTGAAGGGTCTGTGCTGACAACAAAGAGGGATGTGGCTCCCTTACCAGTGAGGATCTTGTTGGTGTCGGAAGGACAGAGGTCCAAGGCCAAGATTCCTGGAATGCTGGCACTGTGCAGCCCCTGTGCGAGGCAGAAAGAGGCCAGGTTGGTGCCACAAGCAGGAAAATACCCCAAAGTGAACCCAAAAGGTCTTGCAAGGGGCTTTGCTGGAAGCCACCTCCACTGCAGCACTGGTCTCCATGGAGAGAGCCATGACCGCCCTGGCACTGACCAGCAACAGAACTGTGGGTTTGGACACTGCCCAGCAGAGGGTGAGTTTTTGAAAGCACTGTAGAACTCACCACGTGCGAGGCAACCTGCCGGTACTTGCTGAGCTCCTCTGGCTTCACCAGCTCCTCTGGCACTGTTTTGCCCCTCTGCAAACAGGAAATGGCATGGGGATGAACATTTGTCCCTCTAGGAACACACCATGCATATCTCGTGATCACTGTGGTATCCTGAATGTGAAATGTAACCATGAAATGTGGCCGCTCACCTTCTTGCGCTCTGTGGTCAGTACAGTGGCCTTGTCTTGAAGCTACGAAACAGCACGACAGTGGTTACAGCCAACCTGCCAACCTGGGCTCTCCCAGCAGCAGGACAGGGAGTAGCTTAGAGCTGGAACAGCACAGGTAGCACAAGTCTTTACCTTCTGGATAATCTCAGGGGTCATGCCTGCAAGCTCACCCAGCTCCATGGACTCCCCAGCTCCCTGCATAGAACAGAGAAGGGCTCAGTTATATGCAGGTAGGAAACAGGAGAGAGACACATAGTGAGGTAGAAGAAACTCACCGGCACATTAGGCTGTGAGGACGGCACTGCCTGTGGCACGATAAGGCCGGCCTGCGGTTTCAGTGTGGCCAGAGCTGCAGAAGCAGAGAAACATTATGAGTTCCACCCTCCACCCTGGAGGCACTCAAGGCCAGGCTGCAGTGACTCCGGGCAGCCTAGTCTAGGGGCTGGCGACCCTGCGCATAGCAGGGGGTTGGAACTAGATGGCCATTGTGGACCTTTTCAACCCAGGCCATTCTGTGGCTCTATGGTTCTCTTTCCCTGGAGTTTTGCAGTCCCCTTCATCCAAGCTCACCTTCTCTGGCAGCAGTGACCTCCTTGGTAAGCCGTGCGATGACACGGCAGGCAGCATCATGCTGGTACAGCGCGTGGGACAGCTCCTGGCGCGTGGTCTGCAGCTGCTGGCGCAGCGTGAAGCTGTGCAGCATGACAGCATCCTACAAGGGCACCAGAAGGGGAGTCAGGGGGCGGCACTCAGCCCCGCACCTCAGCTCTCTGCAACTTACCCACTCATCCTGCAGCGCCTTCAGGATGGCCGGGATGCTGGTGGCCGATGGTGGCTTGGGCCGGATGGGATGGGCAACTGCCAACACAGATGCACCCTCAGCTCCTTGCCCTTTGCCACAGCCCCTCGTGCCCCCGCTGGCAGCGCGGGCACGGGCTACCGGTGTCCCCCCGTGCCCTCCCACCTTTGATGTCTATGAGCTGCTCTTCGGACAAGGGCTGGTTGTTGACGGGGTCGGTGCCGTTCTCCGCAATGTATTTCTCGATCAGCCGCCGCTCGTACACGTGGTTGGACACCGGCGACACGCACGGGTGCTCGGGGACCTCGTTGGAGACTGTGGGGACAGCGTAGGGGGCGGCGCAGGTCACGGCGTGGTCCCGACGTCCCCCCC